>NC_048308.1:74685990-74713356 GCF_013100865.1 Trachemys scripta elegans
GGGGCAGAACGGCGCGGCCAGGCCCAGCAGCAGCAGGAGGCGGCCCGGGCCCCGAGCCGCCATCTCCGGGATGCGGCGCCTGGCTCGCTCCGAGGGGCGGGCTCCGGCCGGGCGGTTCGCGGCGCCGCAGGTAGCGGTGACAGCACCGGGACTCCGGTCCCGCCTCCCCCAGTTCAGTCCGGGGGACACGGGCCGCCCTCCCCCGCGCAGCCCGGTTGGCCCCGGGCCGCGCTCGCCAGGGTCGCGGCGGTGTTTGGGGTGGGAGGAGGCAGCAAGAGGCCGGGGCCTGTTCGCCTCAGCCCAGCAGCCCGGCGTGGGCAGAGCTCCCCCGCCCGCGGGAGCGCACCCAGGGGCGCTTCGGACACGTCCCGTCTGCCCACCCCCGCAGGGCTGGCAGCGGGGGGCTCCAGCCCCCAAAACCACCTGCCCCGGCTTGTTCAAGTGTTGCTGAGCCAGTTCCCCTGGGGGCAAAGGAGCAGCCCCAGGCAAGGCCGGAGTGAGGTCCAGTCCCTGCTCTGTATTATGTGACCCGGGTCGCTGGAGGGGCTATACTGAGAATACTCAGTCAGGGCAAACTGCAAAGAACAGGGCAGACAAGCCCCAGAAATGGTGGTATGTTCTCATCATTAGATTCCCCAAGGCAGTAACAAAACAGCTTGTCCACTACTATACTGGTTACCAAGGAGCCGAAACACCGTTCCCTTTAAGCAATCCAGCCTTTGGCCCCCACCCAGACACCCAAGTCTATATAGCGAGGGTTACTTAAAATCTATTCCCCATATATAAAGTTCTACCAGCCCCAAGAGATCAGACCCATTACGCACCAGGGCAATGAATATTTCACATCTTACCCCAATACATGCTTATAGCCAATTCTTATGAACTAAATCTAACATTTTAAAAGAAAAGAGAGTTACTGGAGAAAGAGTTCCATTCCTCTCCAGGGGAGAGAACTCCTGTTATTAGAAGCAGCCAGGGAATAGTTATGGGGAATTCAATCATTAGAAACAGATAGCTGGGTTTGCGATGACCAGGAGAACTGCATGGTGACTTCCCTGCCTGGTGCGAAGGTTGTGGATCCCTCAAGACATCTAGATAGACTTATGTGGTCGTAGTGGGCGGGGTGTTCCGCAAGGCTATTGTAAGGGATCACGATATTGCCACCCTTATTTTGTGCTGTTGCCTTCAAAGCTGGGCAGCCGGAAGGCAGCTGCTGGCTGGGCACCCAGCTCTGAAGGCAGCGCCACTGCCAGCAGCAACGCAGAAATAAGGATGGCAATACCATGCCATGCCACACACTCACCTTTCAGAGCTGGACTCCCAGCCAGCAGCATGTAGCTTCCTGCAGCTGGGGAAGGTTCCAAGAGTCTGACCTGGCCTCTGGAGCAGCCCATGCAGAGGAAGTCCTGTTCCTCCAGGACTAGCAGCTGGAGTGCGGCACTTGAGAGTTAAAGGGGTCTTGGAGAGAGAGAGAGAGAGAGAGTAGTAACCACAGCACCCCCCGATCACACGGCCCTGGGTGGTCACCCACTCGCTCACCTGTAAGACTAGCCCTGCCCCCGGTGAAGTGATGACCCCCACATATCATGCCACCTCACTTTCTGCACTGCTGCTGCCTTCGGAGATGGGCTCCCGGCCAGCAGCTGCCACTCCCTGGCTGCCCAACTCTCTGAAATCTGGTTTCCCCTACAATAGTCAGATTTCACAGGGGAGATCAGATTTCATGGTCCGTGACATGTTCTTCATGGCTGTGAATTTGGTAGGGCCCTAAGAATAGGTAATGTACATTGTTGCTTTGAAGTACATCTCTGTTTCCTAGGCATACACCAATAACTAGTGGCATTAATTAGCATAAGGCTATTCACCGTTCAAACGTTCATAGGTAGTTTACTACAAACTTCAAAGAGAAATAAAGACACATATTACACCACAAGTTCCATCTAATTGTTAATATCCCTTTTTGATCTCTGAATCAATAGACTATAGTAATGAAATATTTTAGACAGGAACAGAAGTTTAGCATCTACAAGCTAAATAGATCACATTGTTAAACTTTAACAAGATGTAGGCACACAGACAAATACAATTAGTATCTACTTCCGATTCTCTATCAAGAACTCTAGTTTGTTAACTCTCTCTAAGGAATGGCCGTTTACCATTTCAGTACTCTTCTAAAATATTCTTACGGGTTGTTTTCAGGTCACATAGCCTGCCGGTTGCTTAACTCTTGCTGGTTCAGCATCATAATTATCTAGACCATCCCTGACAGGTGTTTGTCTAACCTGCTCTTAAAAACCTCAAATGATGGAGATTCCACAACAGCCCTAGGCAGTTTATTCCAGTGCTTAACCACCCTGACAGTTAGGAAGTTTTTCCTAATGTCCAACCTAAACTTCCCTTGCTGCAATTTAAACCCAGTTTCTTGTCCTACCTCAGAGGTTATTGAGAACAATTCCTTACCCATGGCACTTTCAAAGTGCCAGACTGACTGGAAAAGGGGATATGACTGTTCACATTTTTAAAAAATGCTAAAACTATAAAATAATGGATGTGCAGGTTTGCATTCCTTTGGCCTGCTATCAGTAAGAAAGACTATGATGTTAGTTTAAACGTCATGCCCATTGCATTGTTTTTGTATTTTTCTTAAAATAATAAATGAAGTAAAGCCCCTCATAGAAGATCATTTTGTTGATCTTGGGGGTGATTTTTTTTTTTTTTTAATTTAAGGATCCACCTAAGGGCTTGGCGACACTCAGTGCACCTCTGTAATGCTTCCACCTACGCCTACCAGAGAGTTTCTGCCATCAGCCCCCTCCATGAGAAGTGGTAACTATGTTGAGGGGTGAAGCCTTCAGCCCCATGGGAGTTTGGTCGGTATAACTGCGTGGCTCAGGGTTGTGGTGATGCAGTTATACCAACGTAAGTTTGTAGTATAGATCAGGGCTAGGGAAATGAAGCCACACTTGCTTGGCCTTCAAACCACTTTTCATCTACATTGCTCTCGGTAATACAATTTTTCACCCATTGAACTAATCCCATTGTTTGCTGTACTGTTGACCGCTCATTTGTTAATTGACAAAGAGTCTATCATGTAAATCAAAATAGACTGCGAAAGCCCGAGGGAGCTAACACTTTTCTTACCTATTGTATAAAGAGGAAAAGACTCAGTGATTGTGAAACATCGTTAACTCAAATACAATACTGATGAAGTAGGATAAATAAAGAGCCTAAAAAAGCCAAACTATTTTGAAAGGCTGATTCTGCAAGATGTTCTATGCGCGAGGACTCTTGTGCCCACTGAGATCTACACGGGCACTGAGATGTGCCCACATGGAACAACTTGCAGTTTGGCCCAAGATTCTCTCTCCATGGATCGGAAACAGCATTAGTAGCTTTCTAATGAACTGTGTTTGAACATGGTTCTTGCTGTAAGGATGTTGACAATACAAATCTCAGTGTAGACTGGACCTTAGATGCTGATCCTGCCAGTTGCTCGTGTACATGCAGATTCCAGTGCCTGCACAGAGCTCTCTGTAAGATCTTTAGGGCAGGGGCCATGTCATCTCTGTGTTTCTCCAGCCCCTAGCACAGGAGGAGCCCATTCCTGAACGAGGCTTCCACATGCTTACCACAGAACAAACAACAGTACTAAAAGAAATTTTAGTTTCAGGGGGAATAAAAGTGGAATATTTTTGAAGCTAGAGCCTACAGAGAGCAACTATTTTTCAGTGCCCAACTGTAAAGGAAGGTCAGTCCAAGTGGCTTTTATTTGAGAAATGTACACGGACACTTTTCAGGGTTACCCGAGCTGCCTGGGGTGAATCACTACCTCACAGCAGGAGGGGGCCCTGTCCGTGGTCCAGCAGAGGAAACTCTCCCCAGCCACTGTTGCCTGGCAACACAGCTGCTCCAGGCTCCCTGAGCTCTGTTCTTCCCCTCTGCAGGCTAGCAAATTTACACACCCTGCTTTGTTGCACTTATCTTCTGGACACCTGCAATGCACACCAATCCCCTGCCTCCATGGACACGGGGTACCCCAGTTCACCACTTATCTTAGTTCAACATGCTCCTTAGCACAAGGCACTAAGACACCAAATTAAACCCTAACAGTGTTTAAGATTAAGATTCAAAATAAAGGCAAGTAAAAGGACTTGGAAACATAAGGTTACCGGTAAAAAACAAACAAACCATGCATAAGATGCAAACTATAGCCTGTACTTAACAAGTTACTGTCCAGTCCAATAAAGTATTTCCCACCCAATGGTTAATCCTTCGTGCTTGTCCAGCCCAGAAAGCTGAGATCTACTGTTCATGAGACACACAGCCCTGTGTGTTACATACACCATATTTTTAGAAGATTTCCCATTGTCTGTAAGACAGTTATATTATTCTAAACAGGGTCCAAATGGGCAACACATTATTCCATAGGAGGGTCCATGAGTGTCCAGAACTAAGATTTGATACATGCAGATAGAGACACGTTCCCAGGTGCGAGTTAGTAGGAGAGATTTTACAACTGTGAAAAATAAATATTCAAAAGAAGTGGATGCAACAGTACTACTTCCCGCAAAATTAGGAGCAGACTGCGATACCTTAGTCACGTTAACTAGGACATTATTCCATAAATAGTCCTACTGAAGTCAATGGGACTACTTACGGATAAAGATGCTAGGTGCTTTTTACTTTGAATAAGCAAAGATTTTGGCTCTAAATGAGTTAACACACTTACCTGAGGTCAAGAAGAAAATTGCTTGTGGAGCTCTACAGCAACTCATGCATGAAATAATGATTTAAATCACTGTTACTTTTATATGTATACATCAACCTCGAAGGAAGACTCTCTGGGTAGCATCTTTCTCATCTTAAGTCTTTTTCAAAGCCAACTTCAGATATTGGACACATGACTATATTTGATCAATTGAATGAATTGAAACTCAGATTCCATTTTTCTACCCTCTTTCCCACTAAGGATATGGTGGGAGGAGGACAGCAGTATAAAGGAGTAAGCACTGTAGTTTTCAGCTGCTCCAGTAGATACTTCAACATACATTTGTGTGGTTTGATATTGGAGTCCATTGCTGGTTACAAGTTACATATACAACTGCACTCTGCTTGAGAGATGAGCTGTTTGGCTGAATTTTATTACACACTACAATGTAAGGCATTCTGTTGACACTATATGAAGTTAACATAGATATCTGTTAAATAAATCATTTAATACTTAAGTTAGTTGTATCCATGCTACTTGGTTTCTTAGTAGAATAAGGATTTATTTTTCTGGGTCTTCTTTCTTTTTTTTGCAACGTGATCAGAAATGGTTTTTAGTCAGTGGCTGGAGGTTTGCACCAGTGATTCCATTTAGCTCCTCAAGAATTTGCTTTTCCTTTTGATACATCTATGATCGAGGAAAAAACTCAATAAGTATGCTCATATTCCCTTCATGTACATTCTTTATAATTTGAAGCATTAGACATTAAAGTGCTGTTCTAATCCGAAAAGTACACTATGTAAAAATGGCAACTTCTTTAAACAGATCTGCCCGTGTGTGAATTCAGTCGTAACAGATGAGTTATGGACAAAAGGAACCGCAGAGCCAACATAGTTAAGATGAAGTTAGCTGGATTCTCTTCATGCAACTGGGCTGCACAGGTGTCACATAGGACATAATTTCACCGGCAGAAAATAAGTACCGTGATGACCAAATGAGAAGGAAAGAGCCCAGTTTGAGTCTGCAGAGCTGGCAGTCAGGAAACCATGTCTTTGCCTGACATCCACCCACCCATCTGACACAGAATCAGTGAGACACAATAAATCCAGAACCCACTATGCCATATTTACAGTCACATTTCTGACCAGAATTGCACTTTACAAGAATGGGCACTAAAACTGCATCGTGCCTTTCCTTTTAAACCCTTGCTTACATGAGAAATGTTACCTAGGAACTCAATAAGACGTCTCACATGAGCACACAGAGATTCACATGGATAAGCAGGTGCAGGACTGGGCTCTTACACAGACCCTTTCATTCAAGGATTTCAAAGCACTTCTAGTGCTCAGTCCTTCCAGATACACAGTACCCTTGTGGGATGCTGACTGTCCTTAGTTCCCACTGATTGCAGTCACATTTAGCTATGGTTCATTAAGAAAACTGGAGATATGCCTGCAAGCATGCAACCTCTGCCTATGATCTTGTCAGCTCTCACAAACCAAGCTAGGCTGAGCCTGGTCAGTAATCGTATTTGAAACCAAAGGAAATCCAGGCAGTGGTGGCTACTTAATCATAGAATCTCAGGATTGGAAGGGACCTCAGGAGGTCATCTAGTCCAAGCCCCTGCTTAAAGCAGGACCAATCCCCAACTAAATCAACTTCTGCTGCAATAGGCGATTCTTCCCCCTGAGAAAGTATCGAACTAACACCCCAAATTGGAGTTAGGGCATTAGGCTGTTGGAGGTCCCAATTTTCAGAAAAAGATGTAAAAAGCAGGCCCTGATTAGATGGGCTATTAAATAGCTCATAAGGTTTTTTCCACAAGAAAAAGGTGTGAATCCTGATGTTCTGGCAAGATTCCAATGTGGTTAATTACACCTGCTTATGGGAGGTAGTATACATATTCCAGTTGTCAGAACCGGGAACGGCCATACCGCATGTGGCAAGGCACCTTCCTTGTCTCACCAGCCTCAGCACTTCTCCCTTTGGTGAGATGGGCCTGGGTTAAATCAACCCGTCTGCCACACTGGGGCAGTCTTTGTCTTCCCCCTTCTGTGTTCCTTCGGCCGTATTTTCTGGGTAGGTCTAAGGGGTGTTCCTCCAACAAACAGAAGGGACTATTTCATTAGACCCTAATACAGAGGGAGATACCCCACCCCAACGAGGAGGCGGGGAAGGTATCATCCTGTGCTTTGCCCCGGGGAGTCAGTCCTTCTCCTGGCAGGCACTCAGGCTTGTCTGTTTCCTCTACAGGAAGGAGCACAGCCTCTCCTCCTGGAGATGCTTATTTCCCTGCTGCCACTAGGCTAGTAACAGCCTGCATGTGTCTCAACAGGGAGGGGTGGGTGGGTTTGTCTGTCTCAGCAGGAGAGGGGCTTTAAAAGGTCTCAAGTGGCCCTTAATTGGAATCAGGTGTTCCTAATTGACCTGAGGTAACCCCTTCTCAGCGGATAGGGAAGAGGGCCTTTAATATTCTAGAGTTTACATATCTGCCTTCCCACACCCTCTTGCAGCCATCCGGCCTGACTGTCACACTAGGTTCTGTTCTCCACTCTAAGTAGTCTTCTGTGTGAACTTGCACAAATAGTTAAAACTCTGTCTGTTTTTACATTTGTAAAATGAGGATAACACCTCTGAGATGCTCTGATGGAAGGCTATACATAATTGCACAGCATTATTTCCTAAAATTCCAGCTACAGTTACAATTAGACATTTTTAAACCACTTCCTCTCCTAACGTATTGTAGCCTTGCAGAGTTACATGGCTGCTGCGCGGATTCCTGCCCCATGGAGGAACAGTTGTGTCTCCACAGCTAAGGCCTGTTTTTGAACCCGCTACCCTTTTAAACACAGATGTAGTTCTTGAGGATTCTCTAAGATGAAAGGCACTATTAGAACTTTGCACTATTACTTTCACAGTTTGAATGTATGTATGAATGACTGGCTGCAAAGTGCCCCTGAGAGCATCAGGATTAGAAGGTTATACAACAATATGTATGAATAGTCAGGAAAATGTCTCTGCATTTACAATAAGGTTTTGAATTTGATGTACCATCACTGATGTACTTTGGGCATTCTTAATATATACACCTCTACCCCGATATAACGCGACCCGATATAACACGAATTTTACCTGCTCCCACTCCGCTTCTGTGTTGTGCTGGTATCCCAGCAAATGGCACAGTCCATGAGCTGCAGTCACCTGTCCAAGGTAACAAAAATGGTTTTAGTATTTTACAAATCTCTAAACATTTATCCATGTGTGCATCACTGTAGTATGTAGGGGCTATCTTGCAATATTTAGCACAGTTCTTCACAAAGAAAGTGACAGTAATAAAGTTAACTACTTTTACTAGCCAGTACACGAAGATCAATAGTCTAAGGCACATGGTCCTTGCATACCTTGTACTGAGATGGGAAAAGGGGGCAAGAGCAGAAAAACTGCAAGAATGACTAACTTTAATCTTCTGACTATAGTCTAGCTTTCTCATATATGTTGTCAGCTATATGTATTCTATTGCTTTTGGGAAACTTTCAGAGGAAAACCAGTTAATACTCCAAAAAGTACAGGAACAGGTTATATCTAAAGTCACCAACCAAAAGAAAACAGAAATTCCAGAGGACAGTGTTTGTAATAATAGCCTCCTCTGACAAGTCAGCCATAAGTTTGTCTTCAACCTCTTATAATCAAAAAGGACATTTTCAAATGGTAAAATATCTTGTCTATGGTCAAGCCCAAGAAAATACACCTGCTGCTAATCAAAATAACCAGATGGGTCACTGGGAACACAACTCCATCTCCTGCTCTAATCTTCAAAAGTTATCAGTCTCAGCAACTCCACTGATTTCAAATGGAACTATGCCCGCTTACGGCACCAGTGGATCTGTGGCCATTTTCAGAGGTGCAGAATAATACAGCTCCCACTCACCTCAATTAGAATTGTGGGCACTCAGAGCCTTGGGGACAAGGCCGGGAATTGTTCTATGACTTCAGTAAATCAAACTTATGTCCCCTGGCAGAAGATACATGAGGGTACACAAGAATAGGTTTAAATAAAGAAGCATTCTTGCCTTCAGCATCCCTTTCCTCTTTGGGGCAAAACTCACCCTTTTCCTCTCTCCAAAACAGAGATGAAACAGTAAATAAAAAACAGTTTTAAAGAGATCAGAAAGTTTAAGGCTTATGTCTACACTACAGAGTTTTGTTGGCAAAAGTTATGCCACTTTAATTAAACCGCTATTGCATGTCCACACTATGCTCCTTGTGTCGGCAGAGTGCATCCACATTAGCAGCTCTTGCATAGACAGAGCGCAGTGCATTGTGGGTACCAATCCCACTGTGCAACTGGCCACAGGGTGCTTTGGGAAGCGTTTGCAATGCCTCATGGGGCAGGTACAGCATCACGTGATGCAGGTTTCTCAATCCCATCCTTCCATGGGTATCCTACTAGATTGCCAGCTGCTTTTCAACTGAAGCATGTGGGCGTTGGGGGGGAGACAGTGTGTGTGTGTTGGGGGAGAGTGAGTGTGTCGGCATGCTGTCTCTAAGTTCAGACAGCTACCAGAAGCAACCAGCCCTGAGGCAGGGGAAGGACGACAGGTGCTGGCTGCCGCTTCCCGCAGATCCCATTGGCCGGGAACGGCAAACTGCAGCCACTGGGAGTTGCAGGTGGCCGTGCCTGTGGACGTCAATGTAAACAAACTGTCTCGCGGCCCCCCAGCGGATTACCCTGAGGGGCTGCAGTTTGCCCACCACTGATCTACACTGACACTTTGCTGCTTTAAGTTTGTCGCAAAAAACTTTATGCCTCTCATCGAGGTGGTTTTATTTTGTCACTAAAACAGGGCAGTTTTGTCGTCAAAAGTGGCATTGCAGTGTGTACACTTCCACTGTTTTGCCTCCAAAAGCTGCAGAGTTTTGTCAGCAAAAGGCAGAGTAGACAAGGCCTTAGACTTTTGGATTCAGGACATTTTTCTGTAGATGAATCTTTGCAATGTCCATAAACTGGCAAAAATAACCTCCCCACCAGTGAATATTAGCATTGTTTCAACCATGGTTCCCAAATCGTGTCTGTGATGAGAAATCTGTATTAGTAAGCAACACTTACTGTAAGAATGCTGTAGTAATCCTCCCCATTTTCTTGGCACTGTTGATAGATATACTCTACTCCTAGGAAAACATCACCGAGATTGTATTCGTCTCGAAAACTAGGCTGAGGCAGCTCACCTGCTTTCAGATTCTGAAATACAGAAGCCCTTCCAAAAGTTAACAAAAGCGAGAATCTGGTTATACAGAGTACTTCTCATCCTCAGAGCTTCCCAAAGTTGTTACAAAGTAATGAGCTAGGCACTGGCACAGCAAGGTGGTTCATGCAAATGGAACCTTAGACACTAACGGCTTTTTACTGACAGAGGAAATTAGCTAGAGGCTCTTTAACTTCCATTAGGACAGTAATCAGAAAGGGACTTTGATTTGACTGTATGATCCAAAGGATGAATCACCAAGCTGTGAAACATTTGCTATGTTCAGTCAGGCAATATGTATAGGTCCAGCACCTAGTGTAAAATTTACACATGTCCTTGACTTGCTTAGGGTAGGCCGACACATCCCATGGCAGCAAGCCTCCTAGCCTGGGTTGACAGACTTGGACTAGTGGGACTTGTGCTAGCATTCTAAAAAATAGCTGTGTTACTCCTGGGGGAATCCTGCGCCAAAAAAATTAAAAATTCTGCACAAAATATTTGGAAATTCTGCATATTTTATTTGTCAAACATAAGAACAGCCATACTGGGTCAGACAAAAGGTCCATCTAGCCCAGTATCTTGTCTTCCGATAGTGGCCAATGTCAGGTGCCCCAGAGGGAATGAATAAAACAGCTAAATCATCAAGTGATCCATCCTGTCTCCCATTCCCAGCTTCTGGCAAACAGAAGCTAGGGACACCATCCCTGCCCATCCTGGCTAAAAGCCATTGATGGACCTATCCTCCATGAATTTATCTCGTTCTTTTTTGAACTCTGTTATAGTCTTGGCTTTCACATCGTCTGGCAAGGAGTTCCACAGGTTGACTGTGCATTGTGTGAAAAAATACTTCCTTCTGTTTGTTTTAAACTTGCTGCCTATTAATTTCATTTGGTGGCCCCTAGCTTTTGTCTTATGAGAAGGAGTAAATAACAATTCCTTATTTACTTTCTCTACACCAGTCATGATTTTATAGACCTCTATCATATCCCCCCTCAGTCATCTCTTTTCCAAGCTGAAAAGTCCCAGTGTTATTAATCTATCCTCATACAGCAGCCGTTCCATACCCCTAATCATTTTTGTTGCCCTTTTCTGAACTTTTTCCAATTCCAAAATATCTTTTTTGAGAAGGGGCGACCACATTTGCACGCAGTATTCAAGAAGTGGGCGTACCATGGATTTATATAGAGGCAATATATTTTCTGTCTTATTAGCTATCCCTTTCTTAATGATGCCCAACATTCTGTTCGCTTTTTTGACTGCCACTGCACACTGAGTGGATGTTTTCAGAGAACTATTCATAATAACGTCAAGATCTCTTTCTTGAGTGGCAACAGCTAATTTAGACCCCATTATTTTATATGTATAGTTGGGATTATGTTTTCCAATGTGCATTAATTGCCATTTATCAACATTGAATTTTATCTGGCATTTTGTTGCCCAATCACCCAGTTTTGTGAGATCCTTTGTAGCTCTTCGCAGTCTGCTTTATACTTAACTATCTTGAGTAGTTTCGCATCATCTGCAAATTTTGCCACGTCACCTTTTACCCCTTTTTCCAGATCATTTATGAATATATTGAATAGGACTGGGCCCAGTACTGATCCCTGGGGGACACCACTATTTACGTCTCTCCATTCTGAAAACTGACCGTTTATATCTACCCTTTGTTTCCTATCTTTTAACCAGTTACCAGTCCATGAGAGAACCTTCCCTGTTATCCCATGACCGCTTACTTTGCTTAAGAGCCTTTGGTGAGAGAGCTCGTCAAAGGTTTCTGAAAATCTAAATACATTATAGCCACTGGATCCCCTTGTCCACATGCTTGTTGACCCCCTCAAAGAAGTCTAGTAGATTCATGAGGTATGATTTCTCTTTACAAAAACCCTGTTGACTCTTCCCCAACTAATTATGTTCATCTATGTGTCTGACAATTTTGTTCTTTACTATAGTTTCAACCAGTTTGCCCGGTACTGAAGTCAGGCTTACTGGCCTGTAATTGCCAGGGTCACCTCTGGGTCCCTTTTTAAAAAATTGGCGTCACATTAGCTATCCTCCAGTCATTTGGTACAGAAGCTGATTTAAATGATAGGTTACAGATGACAGTTAGTAGTTCTGCAATTTCACATTTGAGTTCTTTCAGAACTCTTGGGTGAATGCCATCTGGTCCTGGTGACTTATTACTGTTTAGTTTATCAATTTGGACCCAAACCTCCTCTAATGACACCTCAATCTGGGATAGTTCCTCAGATCTGTCACCTAAAAAGAATGGCTCAGGTTTGGGAATCTCCCTCACATCCTCAGCCGTGAAGACTGATGCAAAGAATTCATTTAATTTCTCCGCAATGGCCTTATCCTCGAGTGTTCCTTTAGTATCTTGATTGTCCAGTGGCCCCACTGGTTGTTTAGCAGGCCTCCTGCTTCTGATATACTTAAAAATGTATTTGCTATTACTTTTTGAGTCTTTGGCTAGCTGTATTTCAAATTCTCTTTTGGCCTTCCTAATTACATTTTTAAGCTTCATTTGCAAGAGTTTATACTCCTTTCTATTTTCCTCACTAGGATTTAACTTCCACTTTTGAAAGGATGCCTTTTTGTCTCTCACTGCTTCTTTTACTTTGTTGTTTAGCCACAGTGGTACATTTTTGCTTCTCTTACTATGTTTTTTAATTTGGGGTATACATTTAAGTTGAGCCTCTATTATGGTGTCTTTAAAGTTTCCATGCTATTTGCAGGGATTTTACTTTTGGTGTTGTACCTGTTAATTTGTGTTTAACTAATCTCCTCATTTTTGTGTAGTTCCCCTTTCTGTCACCTCACTAACTCCTGAACCCATGCTCCAGTCTGTCCCCCCACTAGCCATTCTGAACCCCAGTAATCCTGTGTGCCCCACTCTGTCCTAACCTGGCTCTGCAGGCAGTGTGCTGTGAGGAACTCTACTACTGGGGGAATGCTGGAGCACTGGGCATAGAATTTTGTATTTTCCTGCATAAAATACAGTTTGCCTAAGAAGTGCTGCAGTCCTGTATTCTGCCCACCAGAGGCTGCTGTGGCACCAGAACAGCTGGCACGAGCGCAGCGATATAGAGGAATTGTGTGTGTCCGCAGATGTGCAGAATTCCCCCAGAAGTACCGTGTCGACAGTGCTTTGAAATTGCAGCTTGGGCGGGAGCTCAGGCTTGGAAGTCTATCCCACTTCCCTAGGCTTCAGAGCCTGCTCCTGCCTGAGCCACAACTTCAAAGCACTATCTTTAGAGTGCTAGCATGAGCTCTGCTAACCCAAGTCTGTCAACCCTGACGGCAAGGCTAGCTCCCCCAGGCTGTGTAGACATCCCATTAGAGGCCAGAGTTCTGCTAAATAAATAACACCACCTTTAGACGTCAACATAGCACAGCTACTAAAAACTAGATCTGAATGTGACAAAGATGGAGGAATTCTTTAGCTAATTATTGTTTACCTAGGAAATATTTTTGCCACTCCTATGACCCTAGGTGAGCAATTATACTGTTCTCATGTCAGCAGAAATCAAATGGGATCCAAAAGTGTTTAAACCTGTACATTTGATGGAAAAGTTACATTTCCAATGCCTTCTCTCCCTATCCCTAGTACCTGATGGTAGCCGAATGTGAGAGCCTGTACCTTTTTCCTTTTAAATCTTGACTGCCTTCCATAAGAGAGCAACAGAAAGACATTTAGTTATTATCAACAAGTTACCTAATGTAAATAATCAAATTTCTTACTGGTTACTTTGAAGATTTAAACAACACTGACCAAAAAAGGTAAAAAAGCAGGAACATAAGAATGGCCACACTGGGTCAGACCAATGGTCCGTCTAGCCAAGCATCCTGTCTACCAACAGTGGCCAGTGCCAAGTGCTTCAGAGGGAATGAATAGAACAGGTAGTTATCAAGTGATCCATCCCGTTGTCCACTTTCAGCTTCCCAGTAGTGACACTTTAACTGCTGCCAGCTGCCTTGTAGAAGTAGAATTTCTGAAATGCTGGGGAACAGGCAGTGTATGTATAACTTGACTCATGGCTCTGTTTTCATGCATTTATGGAGCCATGGAAGGAAGAATGTATAAAACATCTAATGAGGATTGCTGAAGATGGTTTCAAAGAAGATAACTTCTGAGAGCCCTGAAACAGGTCCCAAATCACCATCAAGTTCCACAACATGTCTGGGATCCCCTGAAGCACTGTGTCCTACTGTATCAGCACAGAGAGCCACTGCAATGAAATATATCAAATTACTTTAGGATTTATTTAATAAGGGTTATGGTACTTTCTCTAATGGCTTGCAAAGAAGTCAGTTGTGTCAGGCAGACCAAGAAAGTAGCTGTGGAAAGGAGAAGAAAGGGAGGGGAAAAAAATCAATTTTACCTCATGAAAAGGGAAGGAAAGCACATCAGTGGGGACATTTTTTTGCCTGTAGGTGCTATTGAGACGTTGAATGTTTCTGTTATTAACACAGATAACGCCCAGGTCGAACTGCTGCACGTCCAAAATCTTCTGAAGGATTTCTATTCTTCTGCGAAGTGGGATTCGCCTGAGGGGGATGACTTTCTGCAGATTTCGAATGACTAAACTCATCTCATTAGAAACTATTCAAGGGGGCCCTGCAAATTAATTTTTAAAAATGAATATTAGACAATGGTAGCAACTAATAATCCAGTAGCAGCTATGAGACACTATTGTTGCTTTAGGATCTGTGAAAGGGTAGACAAAGATATGGTGGAGGGTAAAACACGTAATTTTAGAAGCCAGTTGCTTTGATCTAGACAAAACAGCCTATATAGCCTATTGCCAATCATCTAAACCATCCAATCCCCTTACCATTTCAAATCTAGAACAAATCAGTCTATCAGGAACCAACCTGTGTCTGTTCCCTCACATACATTAGATAAGCTAAAGCTAGCAGACAGCGGTCTACCTCACATTGGCAAGCTCAGTAAATATGTTGGCGCATACGTCTGGAGGCTGAACAACCCTCTCAGCTTAGAGAGGGACCCTTAGAGTACATAAACTGCACAGGACAAGGAAGGGTTACCTGGCTCTCATCCATGGTTACACCCGAGTCCCTTGGATAAAGAGTAGTGCTGCCTATGTAGCAGCTTTCGCATCTCAAGGAAGAGACTAGAGGGGGAGGCAGAGAAGGACACAGGGAATGCTCAAGGGCTGGAAACACTGGTGTGAAGAGCGATTGACGCCACTAGGTCTGTTACCCTAGACAGGCGGCAAAGCCGAGGGGAGAGCCCGGCAGGATATAACATGCCACCCGCCAAGCACGGGGCGGTTGTAACCTGGGCACTCCGCAGTTGGGCGAGGCCAAGCTGGAGGCTGTCTGTGCACCTCCCCGCCGCTTGGGCGCAGCATTGTGACGCGGGCGCTAAGGCCAGGACCCGCCGCCCGGGGGGGGGGGGGGGGCGCAGGGCGTTGAAGGCGCGAGGCCGGGGCCGTGCTGCGGGGGTGCACAGGTGCGCAGCCCGGCACGCAGGGAGGGGACGCGGCGTTCCAGCACCTGAGGCGCCCTGGGGACCTGGCCTCTGTCCCGGCCACGGAGCGCGGGGGAGACGCCGGGCGAGGCACTGCACAGCCCGGCACCGCTGGGCCCGGGGCGGCTCGGCAGCGGCACTGAGCACGCGGGGCCCGGCTCCGCCCGGCGCGCGCCGCCCCCCGCCCCTGCAGCGCGCGCTCGCCCGCCGGGCGGGGCTTCCGGCCGACGGTCCGGAAACGGGGGAGCCCTGGTCCCGCCCAGCTGGTGCGCACGCGCGGAGGAGCCATCCGGTCCCCCCCCCCGCACTGCGATGGCGGCGGCGGCGGCTCTGCTAGTGACCCGGCCTGGTGAGAGTGGGGGCGGGGCCTGGGGCGCGGTGATACCGGGCGCGGGGCTTTCCCTCAGCGCCCGACCCCTTCCCCTGGGCACCGCCCCCAGGGGGGCCGGCCCCCCGGACTCCCATTCCCTTCCCCCCGCCTGTGGGCACCGGCCCCTCTTCCCCCCGACCCCATTCCCCCCGCCCCCCGCCTGTGGGCACCGCCCCCCGCCCCCCTTCTAATGCCACCTGCCCGGGCACTGACCCACCTGCCCACAGCCCTTGTCCATGGGCACCACCCCTCCCCCATCCTCATTCCCTGGCTCCTGCCCACTGCCCCCATTTCCCTCTGTGCAGGCACTGCCCTGTCTCCATTCCCTTGCCCCGGCCCCCACCCCCCCCCCCCCAACCCTATTCCCTGGCCTCTGCCCACCGCCCCTGGCCCCATTCCCCTGCCCAGGCCCTGTCCCTGTCCCTGGGCACTGACCCCGCCCCCCAGACTCCTTTCCCCTGTGTCCAGGCACAGTCCCCATTCCCCAGTAAGGGTCTGGGGACTCTCATCTGGCTACATGTGAATTACTGTATTCTTGGTTCACTTTACACCGGCTGTCTCTGAGCAGGCAGTTCCCATTCAGCTGGGGGGCAGCGCTGAGATGAAAGTGCAGGTTAGGCTGCGTGGGCGGAGGACTACAGATGCACCTTTGCAGTTTGAATGTATGGCTTCTGTAGTAGGTTCGAGCCGGACGCCAGGAATTTACGGAAAATGATTTTAAGCCCCCCAATTCAGGTGTGTCCACGCTGCTAGGTCTGGCTCTGTCCCATCTGGAAAGATGAGTTTCAGAGCAGTAGCCTGGTTGCTCCTTGGAGTGAGTAGCTACGGTCTATTATTCTGAGCTTTTTGCTCAGACTTCCTTCCTTTTTCTTGTGCAGCAGTCTCTTGAAAGTAGTGCATAGGAAATGGTTCAAAGAGTAGTTAAACTATTCAGTATCAGTAAGTGCAATAAAATTAAGCATAACATTTTCGGGGAGGGGGTAGTACCTAAAGCCAACACTGTACATTAGATTTTTTTTAAAGGCAGATAGTCACAAAGCCTTTACAGTCCAAAGTGGGGGGAAAAAATCCTTTGAGTCAGCACTGATGTTAACAAATTGGGGGCCTCATTGTGCATCTGGATCTGTATGGGCAGAACCTCCTCATGGGTAAAAGTGCCTGCAAGGATGCAGGTGCAGGATCAGGGCCTTAATTGTACCATAATGGTCATGTGTATAGTAGATAAATTCCACCTTATGGTTTAAGAAGGCTAAGGTATTTAGAAAAGTAATTGGAAAATAAGCAAAATAAACAGAATTGTTCCGGTATATCAGAATTGGGAATCCTGTCAGGAAAGCGGTGGTGCACTAGACTACAAAGGAATAAAGGGAACAATTAAAGATGAAAAGGACATTTCAGAGAAGCTAAATAATTTCACCACAGAGCATGTTAGGGACATATCTATCCTGACCTACTCTCTTCAGGTAATAAAGAATAAAGCATTGTCAGAGACTGAGCTGTCAGAAGAAGAGGTGCTGAAACAAACTGATTAAATAGCATCAAGTCATCAGGACTGGATGAGACATCCATGAGTTCTGAAGGAAGTGAAGAATGAAGTGACTGAGCTGCTAACAAAGCAATGCAATCTATTATCACATTCAGCTACTGTGTCACAGGACTGGAGAATAATACCTATATTTGAAAAAAGCAATAGGGGCAATCCTAGTGAACCTTACTATGGTGCCAGGTTAAATGGCTGAAAAGCAATTACAGACAATTTTAACACACCCATGAATGTGATACAATTGGGATGAAATGGTATGCCTTCTGTAAAGGGAAGTTCTCTCTCTCCAATATATTCAAATTGTTTGAGGTTATCAGCAAAATAATGGATAAAGAACTGGTAGATTAGGACTTTCAAAAAGTCCCTCACAAGACTATTAAGAAAACTGACTAACCATAGAATGAGAGAAAAAAAGTTATAGAGTAATAGTATTTAAGGCCAGAAGGGAGCACCAGATCGTCCACTCTGACCTGTATAGCACAGGCCTCCATAAACCCAACAACCATTATTTCACAGATTAGGAACCACAGAAGAGAGAAAATAAGATGTAAGAATAAATTATTTTTTTAAACATAGTAAAAAGTTAATAGGATGTTGCAAAGATGTAGGATAAAGCAATTAATAATTGTCTTGGCTGAACTTCCCGATTATAAATGGAAACCAATTAGAAAATGTAATGTAATGTTACACATTTGTATTTCAGATTACTAGAATGACTGGCTGGAAACTGAAAGTTAACAGATGTTCGAGGCGTGAGCTCTCTTTGGCAGATACTCACTAACTCCTACTTTTGAAGATGAATCCTAACAGTCCTTTTCGCGGACAGCAGCCTGATGTTTTCCAAGCACCTTCTAATAATTCTGTAGGAATGTTTCAGGCTCAAACACCATTTCGATTTGGTCAGCCCTCTATGTTTGGACAGAGCAATGGAGGATCTGTACAGAACCTTGGGTTTGTCCAGCCATCCAACTTTACTCAGCCTTCGGGATTAAGCCATCCCACTTCAGGGCAAACCTTGGGATTTGGGCCGCCCTCTGGGTTTACACAGTCTTATGGTCTTGGACAACCTACACCTTTTGTGGCGTCTTCTGCACCAACTACCTCCTCTGTTGTTGGAAACCAAGGATTCAGTTTTAAACCACCTACTAACCTGGGAACATTTCAGAATGCTTCTAACTTTGGAGTTACATCTGGAGACGTTTCAAGTAGTGGCTTTGTGGGATCAGAATTCAGCTTTAAAACACCAGAAAATGCAATATTTAAACCAATCTTTGGTGTTGGTTCCGAGCCAGAGAAAACACAAAGCCAGATCATCCCAACATCTTTCACATTTTCCCATCCAGTTAGTAGTGGGCCTGGAGTCCTGGCCCCTTTTGGCCTTTCTCAAGAGACCAGTAGCTCTAGTACCAGTACAAACTTCAGCTTTTCAAAACCAGCTAGCAGCAGTAATTTGCCATCTTCCTTTGCCTCTTCTGTACCAAGCAAAACAGTAGAGGACGACAAAAAAGGAACAAAGCCGCTCTTTGGAAGCCCTAGCAGCAGCTTCACTACTTTTTCTAGCTCATCTGGGTCCTTGGATTTAGGAGCAAACTTCCAAGTCAGTACAGCGACTAAATCAGAACATGACGAAGCTCAGAGTGAGTCACTTGTCAGCCTTGTAAAAGGAATGAAAAGAAAAGAGGAACGAGATCGTTCCCCGAGAGGGCGGGATTATGATGTTGCAGAGGAGTCGGAGATTGTATCTAGGAGCGGTTATCCTCCAGATAAGCGGCCTGTTCGATTAAGCCGGCCACGTGGAGCAGCTGGCTTGTTTAGCCGGACATTGCAGGATATGATAAAAAGCAATAAAGATAGTGGACGTGTTAAGAAAGAGTTGAAAAAGGAAAGAGTAGAATCTGGAGAAAATGAACAGATGTTGGGAGCAAGTAAGTCTCTGTTTGCAACGCCACGGCTCTCAGCACCATTAAAAGAAGGAGATGGTAAAGAGAAAACCGAAGCGAAAACTAAGGAAGGTAAGTGCTAGGAATCGGCACTATTCAATAAATCAGGTAGTGGAAATGAACGCACTGGCAGTGGAAGTTAACAGGATGGCTTGCTCTCTTTAAAGTTTTGCCTTTCCAAGGGATTCTTTGTTTTCCTTTTTGGAGACTTAATGATTTCATTTTACATCCTACCCTGGAGGTGCCCTTTGCGCTTAATCCTCTTTAATCACAAGAGCAACAAACAGCGCATGCTTTCAAATACGTCAGTGTTGCTTCTAAATTGTCTGAGGTGGTCACTGTGAAGACAGATACTTCTTCCTTTGGTTAGTCAAATGTCGGTGTAGCGGAGGTTCACCTCTGTGGCATTAATTAAGTTAATTACTCTTCCTCTGGGGTTGAAAATGAGTGACATTTAGTAGAGGTTGTGGGTCAGTTAGGAAAACATGAGCTACAGTTTAAAAAATGGCATTGAGAAGTGTATAGGGCACACATCACCTCTTCTCTCAACTCCTTTTGTGGTTGCTATTGTATTTAAGCCAATCCAGGCATATGTTTTGCTATGCTTAGTTTATTTAAGCTGATGCATAATTGTGCTGCTCTTTAGGCAGAAATTTCTGGATAATGTACTTGGTGTTTGATTTGTGTTTTGCAGGGTTGATTGTTTTTCAGAGTTCCTTCTTGTATTTCTTTCTCTTGTCTCCCAGTCTCCTTTGTGTACTTTTATCTCACCTTCTTCTTCTCCCTCGTGTTCCCACTCCATGTCAAATTCATATGGTTCTTCCATCCAGTTTTCTCTTTTTGTTCGGTATCTCTCTTTTGCTTTCTTCCCTCCCTTTTCCATTCCCTAATTACCTTCTTCCTTTACCTTCCACCACCATCATCATGGTTCTGTACATGCTGTTTCCTCATTCTGGGGATTCAGGAGAAAGAAAACGGAACTCTTGCAAGTCTATCAATACATACTTCTTAACCCAGGGGTTCTCAACCTTTTTCTTTCTGAGGCCCCCGCAACATGCTATAAAAGCTCCACGGCCCAGCTGTGCCACAGCAACTGGTTTTCTGCATTGTCAGGGTTCCCCCCCCCCCGAACTCTGGGGTACAGATATGGGGACCCACATGAAAGACCCCCTAAACTTATATTCTACCAGCTTAGGTTAAAACTTCCCCAAGGCACAAATTTCTTTCCTTGTCCTTGGACGGTATTGTTGCCATCACCAAGTGATTTTATGCAAAAATTCAGAGAAAGGTCACTTGGAGTCCCTATCCCCCCCAAATAACCCCCCAAGGCCCTTCACCCCTTTCCTGGGGAGGCTTGAGAATAATATACCAACCCATTGGTTAGCAATGTGAGCACAGACCAAACAAACCCTTGTTCTTTAGGACACTGAAAATCAATCAGGTTCTTAAAAGAAGAACTTTATTATAAAGAAAAAAGTAAACGAATCACACCTGCAAAATCAGGATGGAAGATAACTTTACAGGGTAATAAAAGATTTAAAACACAGAGGATTCCCCTCTGTACTCAGTTTCACAGTTACAAAAACAGGAATAAAACTACCTTTGTAGCATAGGAAAATTCACAAGCCAAAACAAAAGATAACCTAATGCATTTCCTTGCCTACTTACAATTTTTGTAATTTTAGATGGATCGTTCCAGGTATATTTTCTGCGGATGTTGTCCCTGCTTAGCTTCTGTCTCTGACTGGAGAGGGAACAACACAAAGAGAGCCACAAACAAATCTCCCCTGCCCAATTTGAAAGTATCTTCTTTCCTCGTTGGTCCTTCTGGTCAGGTGCCAACTACATGATTTGAGCTACTTAACCCTTTACAGATAAAGCAATTCCGTACAGCTGCCAAGGAGAGATTTTATGCCACACTTATCTCTATGTTTATGACATGCATATAAAAGCCCAGGCTGGTGTTAGGGGGTAGCAAGCAGGGCAGTTGCCCGGGGCCTCATGCCACAGGGGGCATGGCCAAGCTAAGTTGCTCAGGCTTCGGCTTCAGCCCTGGGTGCCGGGGCTAGGGGGCCCCGGACTGCAGTCCCATGCGGCAGGGCTTCAGCTTTCTGCTCTGAGTCCTAGCGAGTCTAATGCTAGCCATGCTTGGAGGACCCCCTGAAACCTGCTCGCAGCCCCCCAGGGGGCTCTGGACCCCTGGTTGAGATCCCCCGTCTTAACCTTTGCACTGGCACCTGATAGTTGGCACTTTCTAAATATTTATATAGTAATTCTGTGTAACCTTTCCATCCCCTCCTACCCTGACACCCCCAAGCTTCCCTGGAAATTCAGAGATGTCTTGATTTCCTCCTTTGTGAACCTTCCCATCTCTTTCCTTATTCTGTCTCTCTTCTTCCCTTCCCCGCTTTCTTCTCCTCCACTGCCTTCTTCAGTAATGTGGCTTTTTGTAACGAGGACTACATCATAATGTATACTGACAGTGGGATGTAAGACTGCCTTGCATTTCCTGAATGTTGAGTGCTTCACTCTGCAGTCTTAATGTTCTTTTAATGTAGCTTTTTTCTGAAATATACATTTCATTTTGTTAGTTTTGTGACTTTACATATGCACAAGAGAACCTAACTGTTTACATCTTAATTTATTTACTCTCACTTCATAACCAGCTGTATGAAATGGTGTATTGCATAGTCCATTTTCATGGCTCCACATAGCTGAACAATATTTTTAAAATACATAATTACACACTTTGCCAGTTGTAATAAAGGACTCTTCGTTACAGGGGTTAGTTAAAGTTGCCATGAGAACTTCGAATGTCCTTGCTTTGCTAATTCAAAATTTCAACCTTAACATTGAATTATGGGAGTGTTTTCATTAACTAACCCACCGTGTAAATACATGCTGCAGGTGTCAGTACCCCCTGCTTAATGCAAACTTCTGACTTAACGTCTGTGCTGTTGAGATCCACAATAAGAAACCACAGGCAGTTCTAGAGACTGATCTCGGGACTCTTTCAACGCTTTCTCTCAGATTCTGCTCTTGTGACTCCCTCACGTCGAAATCGAAGCAGCGAGAGTGTGGACAGTCTCGGTGGCTTATCGCCAAGTGAACTCACAGCAATCCAGTGCAAAAATATCCCTGACTACCTTAACGACGCAAATGTGCTCAAGAAGCATTTTGGCCAGACGAAAGTCCAGCGCATCCTTACCAGGCGCAGCAAAAAGCTGGCTATTATTTACTTCTTTGATCATGTGAGTATTTCATGTAAATTTAAAAATAGATGTGTAGTATTTCAATGTTTGGGGCGTGTACAGCCATTCACTATGGTGGAGTTAACGGATTTCTGCTCTAACCAATCGACATCTGAGACCAGACTGTATTCTAACCAGGAAAGGTGAGCCCATCAGATCAGGATTGGGGTATATTGATGGGACAGCATGGGGAAGCCTATGTTGCTAGCACGTGCTGTCCCTGTTCTGTGGTTAAAAAGAGGCCTTCAGTCTCAAGAGCTATCAGCCTGATACAGTACTTATTAGGGTACCACAGAATTCAGCTTTATGTGACCTCCACCACAAGGCAATCTTCTGCTGGAGCAGTCTGCTTGCCACATATGGCATTCGGGCTTTTAGTGACATCTAGGGAGATCGTTGAACTCCCGATGAAACAAACAAACATATCTTTGTACATGCTGTGTAGACTTCTTTACATCTCGTTCGGATGCTAATTGTCCCTGGTATTGCATGCTGTTTTTCAGGCCTCTGCTGCTCAGGCAAGGAAGAAGGCAAAAGGGTTAGACAAAGATATAGTAACATTTTGGCATAAGAAGAAAACAAGTAAGCTTTCATTTTCTGTGTTTCTTCTAGGCATGATATAAGAGGGTGACAGTCAGTTGATTTCAGTGGAGTGGCACCTGTTTGCACCAGATTGGAATTTGGCTCCAGAAGTAAAACACTGTTTCTATAGTTGTTTCTCCCTTTGTGATGGGCACCAAATGCAAAGGGTGTGCTTATGTACAGCATCTGATTTTTACAGTCTGTTTGTAAGAAAATAAGATGAATGTACTTGGAGGAAAAATTCAAAAATAAAGCAATTTTTGGTGGTGTCTGCTAACCCTCAGCTTTTTAAAGTCAAAAATTGTTCATCAGACGATGATCATTAAGTGAGAGTGGTTTTCTTCCAAGCACCTATTATTAAGACTCCATGTTTGTCACGAAGGTCACGGATTCCGTGACTTTCCAAGACCTCCATGACTTCTGCAGCGGCCCGTGGGGCTGGCCCGGGAGCTGCCTGAGCAGCCCAGGCAGCCCCTGGCTCAGTCGCACCAGTTGCTGCGGGGGCCGTCTCGAGCCCCCCATCCTGCAGCAGCAGGAGTTTTGGTGCGGGGTGGGGTGGGGGGGAGCTCAGGGCTGGGCATTGGGGTGCAGGGCAGTGCTTACCTGGGGAGGTCTCTCTGGAAGGAACTCCCCTCCCTCAGCTCCTAGCTCCATGTGCTGCTTCTGTCCACAAGCGCCGTCCCCCACAGCTCCCATTGGCTGCGGTTCCCAGCCAATGGGAGCTGCAGATCCGGGGCTTGGGATGGAGCGGAGGCAGCACGTGGAGCTAGGAACTGGAGGTCTCCGCTTCCCAGGAGCTGGGGAGGGGGAACCTGCCCCAGCCCTGCCAACCCCTCCAGCATCCGCGGAGGTACCTGCACTCCTTCCCAAGCACCCGCAGCGCCCCCAGGGCCATGACCCCTCTCCCCACAAGTTTTAGTCAGGGGTATATAGTAAAAGTCATGGACAGGTAGGTCACTGTCTGTGAATTTTTGTTTACTGCCCGTGACCAGTCCATGACTTTTACTAAAAATATCCATGACGTAGCCTTACCTATTAGATATCTAATCTGCTGTCCTACTTCACTTCCCCCCCACCCTCCCTTAAGGATTAAATGTAGGTCTTGAATTTAACTGCCCCACTTACAAGCTATAATGCCTTTATAAAGCATCCATGGATAACCAGGCGATTAGGCACTAGCTGTAGTGAATGTTCCTAACATTGTGGTTTTATGAGTAGCAAGAGCCTCATGCTGCAAAATAAACTTTTTATATTGGTTGGGTAACATTTTAATTTGAGAACTATCTGCATAATAAAAGAGATGGTCTTTTCTCCTTCTAGTATTCTTGCAAGGTTCCTCTTCTAGGAACCATCTGGAAAGCTGACTTCTGGGGCAGATATACTCTCCCTTGCTGAATTTAATGTTTAATGTGAGGTTACATGAGGAGCCATGGTGCTGATTTCTTCAGTTTCTTTCCTGTCCCTTCTTTCCTCATGTTTTGCCACTTAGTTATGTCTTTCTCTTTTAGTGTATTCTGTTAAAATAAGTGTTTAAATGTAATAGATTTATATGGGTCTGTCAGACGCGAGTCGTAATGAACAGCTCCCACCCCAGATGGTGGTTCAGTTTGGAAGTATACCTCCCGTGTTAACTTTGTTTCCATGGAACAAAACACTCTAGTTAACCCTATTGTAAACGTACTCCTAGGATCTGAGTATCACTACACGGTACTCTGCATGGGGTTTCTCACAACACATTTTTTGGTGGCCTCTTTGACAATTTTTCCTAAAATACTTAATTAATTTTAGGAAAAACAAATAAATATTCACATATACATGTCTAAATCATTATCATTTATCTATGTAGGGTTTGTTTGTTTTTTTTTTGCAGACTCAACAATACAAATAATGTACAGTTGTCTCTATTCTTTACTGGACGAAAACAGAATAGAAACACAAATAAGGTGCTTTGAACATTCTTATAGATTCTAGGACTGGAAGGGACCTCGAGAGGTCATCGAGTCCAGTCCCCTGCCCTCATGGCAGGACCCAATACTGTCTAGGCCATCCCGGATAGACATTTATCTAACCTATTCTTTAAATATCTCCAGAGATGAAGATTCCACAACCTCCCTAGGCAATTTATTCCAGTGTTTAACCACCCTGACAGTTAGGAACTTTTTCCTAATGTCCAACCTAAAGCTCCCTTGCTGCAGTTAAAGCCCATTGCTTCTTGTTCTATCCCCTTAGAGGCTAAGGTGAATAAGTTTTCTCCCTCCTCCTTCTGACAGTCTTTTAGATACCTGAAAACTGCTATCATGTCCCCTCTCAGTCTTCTCTTTTCCAAACTAAACAAACCCAATTCTTTCAGCCTTCCTTCATTGGTCACGTTCTCAAGACCTTTAATCATTCTTGTTGCTCTTCTCTAGACCCCCTCCAATTTCTCCACATCTTTCTTGAAATGTGGTGCCCAGAACTGGACACAATACTCCAGTTGAGGCCTAGCCAGCGCAGAGTATAGTGGAAGAATGACTTCTCGTGTCTTGCTCACAGCACACCTGTTAATGCATCCCAGAATCATGTTTGCTTTTTTTGCAACAGCATCACACTGTTGACTCATATTTAGCTTGTGGTCCACTATAACCCCTAGACCCCTTTCTGCTGTACTCCTTCCTAGATAGTCTCTTCCCATTCTGTATGTGTGAAACTGATTGTTCCTTCCTAAGTGGAGCACTTTGCATTTGTCTTTGTTAAACTTCATCCTGTTTAACTCAGACCATTTCTCCAATTTGTCCAGATCATTTTGAATTATGACCCTATCCTCCAAAGCGGTTGCAATCCCTCCCAGGTTGGTATCATCTGCAAACTTAATAAGCTTACTTTCTATGCCAATATCTAAGTCGTTGATGAAGATATTGAACAGAGCCAGTCCCAAAACAGACCCCTGCGGAACCCCACTTGTTATACCTTTCCAGTAGGATTGGGAACCATTAATAACTACTCTCTGAGTACGGTTATCCAGCCAGTTATGCACCCACCTTATAGTAGCCCCATCTAAATTGTATTTGCCTAGTTTTTCGATAAGAATATCATGCGAGACCATATCAAATGCCTTACTAAAGTCTAGGTATACCACATCCACCATTTCTCCCTTATCCACAAGACTCGTTATCCTATCAAAGAAAGCTATCAGATTGGTTTGACACGATTTGTTCTTTACAAATCCATGCTGGCTATTCCCTATCACCTTACCACCTTCCAAGTATTTGCAGAGGATTTCCTTAATTACTTGCTCCATTATCTTCCCTGGCACAGAAATTAAACTAACTGGTCTGTAGTTTCCTGGGTTGTTTTTTTTCCCCTTTTTATAGATGGGCACTATATTTGCCCTTTTCCAGTCCTCTGGAATCTCTCCCATCTCCCATGATTTTCCAAAGATAATAGCTAGAGGCTCAGATACCTCCTCTATTAGCTCCTTGAGTATTCTAGGATGCATTTCATCAGGCCCTGGTGACTTGCAGGCATCTAACTTTTCTAAGTGATTTTTAACTTGTTCTTCTTTTATTTTATCTTCTAAATCTACCCCCTTCCCATTAACGTTCTCTATGTTAGGCATTCCTTCAGACTTCTCAGTGAAGACCGAAACAAAGAAGTCATTAAGCATCTCTGCCATTTCCAAGTTTCCTGTTACTGTATCTCCCTCCTCACTGAGCGGTGGGCCTACCCTGTCCTTGGTCTTCCTCTTGCTTATAATGTATTCTTATCTTTTTTCTTGTTGTTTCTTTTGCTTTTTTGAGTCATTGGTTTCTTTTGTTTGTTTTTTGGGGTTTATTTTTTTAGACTTGCTAGCTATAAATAAGTCTGCTGTGAAAAGTGATATTTGTATGTTTGTTAATATCACTTTTCACAGCAGACCTACTCAGCCCCGCAAGCCTGGGGACAAATTAACCCTTGGATGGGGAGGAGGGTACAGAGGCAGCGGGCACTGGGGGAGGCAGCAGGGGTCATAGGTGATGTGTGGGGTAAGCTCAGGGACAGAGCCCCCCACCACATAGCCAGGGAACGGAGCCCAAAGCCCCACACCCGGGACTGCCTGGAGACAGAGCCCAAAGCCCCGTGGCTGGAGTCTGCTGCCCGCCACCCCAGAGCTGAAGCCCAACCCCACCACTCCCGGGAAGGTGGGAAACTCACTAACTGCCTGCTCCTCCAGAGGGAGGCGAGGCCCAACCACTGCTAGTGGCCCCTGGGGAGGGGCCGCT
>NC_048308.1:74713535-74743982 GCF_013100865.1 Trachemys scripta elegans
GTGGCAGTTCATTTTGCTCAGCTGCATTTTAAAACTTGAAGCTCACCATGCAAATAAATCTTCCGTTGTAAATACTGTCCTAATTTTTTATAAAAATCAATCGTTGGATAATCAACTCTTATAAAATGGTTGCAGGATTGGGTCTTTCATAGTCTCTTGATATATTTGTGTTGGTATGGAGTATGGTCCTAATGGAACTGCCTGTTGTGTTTCTGGGAAGCATTCCAACATGTAAGATACCATCTATTCAAGACCAAATAGTCCGTCAAGCGATTTGACTAGCCAAACACTCTAGTTCTTTAGTATTATACAAAAAAGTTTATCACAAGCAGGAACAGATACAGACTACCGTACTGTATACTGATATAAAACTGCTGTAAATATTATGTCCAATGGCTGTCCAAATTTGAGATTTTTTTCAGAGCTGTCTAGGGGATTTTTAGATACATAACTTCAACTGAAATTAATTATGCATTTATGTAAGTGAGTTGGCTAAATGCTCAAGACTACATTGACAGTCCTAACTGTAATGTACAGAAGTATAATATTGCTGACAGCATCACATTTCCATAATAGTTTTAGACAACAAAGTGAGATGTACGTTAAGAGTAGAAATCCAAGCAAACTTATATTCTCTTTGGCTTGCAGTCCCTCTAAGGCTTGGTCTACACTACCCGCCCCAATTCGAACTAAGGTACGCAACTTCAGCTACGTGAATAACGTAGCTGAAGTCGAAGTACCTTAGTTCGAACTTACCTTGGTCCACACGCGGCAGGCAGGCTCCCCCGTCGACTCCGCGGTACTCCTCTCGCCGAGCTGGAGTACCGCAGTCGACGGCAAGCACTTCCGGGTTCGACTTATCGCGTCCAGACTAGACGCGATAAGTCGAACCCAGAACTTCGATTTCCAGCCGTCGAACTAGCTGGTAAGTGTAGCCAAGGCCTTATTTTCACAGTGTACAGTAGTGTATCACTGATCACATCTGTTGTTTATTTCTAGTTCTCCAGCTAAGAAATCTGCTCTTACAAAGTCGCTGCAGTTTGAGGCAGACCCATTTGATTCTGGGACTGAAGGGCAGAACTCTGAGAGTTTGGCAGTATCAGCATCCTCACTCAGTAACCTGATAGGCTCAGTGGCAGAGACCTCTGAAGACAAATATCGCCTTCTGGACCAAAGGGATAAAATCATGCGACAAGGTAACATTTGTAATTATGCATGTGTAGATGAGGATTATCAAATTGTAGGAACTAGGAAGGAATTCTTTCTCTGTCAAAATGTAGCCTTTTTCTATGGCATCCAGTATTGGCCACTACTAGAGGTAGGGCCTGATGGACCAATGGTTTAATCTGCCATAGCAAATCTCATATCCTACTTTTCACTCTTGAGAATCCAAGTTTAAAATAAGACACTACAAATCTAGAAGTTCAACATCTATTAAGGTACATCTTTAGGGGAGCCAGCTCAACTACTCGAATGACAATAATATACCTGAGCTCAAATCCCAAGAGGGGAAACTTTTATCTTTATTTTTCATTTATTTTGTTGTATTTAATAAAACTAGTTTATGATAAAAATGACACGTTGCTTCTGAAACGTTAGAATGTTATTTTATAATTTTGTAGAGTTTTTTCCCATTAGTACATTTGTATTAGCTAGATTCTTATTAGGTTTGTCTGATGAGATCAACACAATCTCTCTGTCATTTACTAGGCAGTAAAGTATTATGAAATCTGCTTACATTATTTAAAATCTTTTTTCTGCTGGAAAGGGGGAAAGGGACTCTCGAGTCGGGTAAATGAGTGTAATGTCTGCGTATGAAACCAAAGAGGTTAGACTCCGGATGCTCAGATACCATGGTGGATGGGTGTGCTGCATAGAACAGCCTATAAAATAGCATGGGTTTCCCCTCCTGTCAGGGAGACTGATCTGTTTAGGTAGACTTGTTTCACATAGTCCTTACAATGTTCTGTGCGTATTTATTGCACGTGAATATCTGTTGTGATGAGTATCAGACAGTATCCCTGTCAAAAGGATGTTTATGCATACTTTATTGACATGTACTGTATAAAAGAGGCATTAGTTTAGGGATATTTTAATCATTTCTCAAAACACGGAGTTGTATGTGAGCTAACTTTTGACTGCAGCTACAAGGCTAGAGTGCATTGAAGGAGTAAAGATATGTATTACACAGATTAGGCTTTTAAGAATGGACTTTCTTACAATTTCTATCTTTCATATGTCAGAAGGAATCAGGGGATTCCATAGGGAACTATCTAGATGCTATGTTAGTAGTTTCATATTAAACTTGTTTCATTACTGTACTTGTGTGATGTTATTGGAGTAAAAGTCTTAGCAAATAGGCACTAGTTTTTTTGTTTGATGTGGAAATCTTACATTGGTAAGCAATAAATAGTTAGCACATGGGTGTATAGTGACATGACACTAAAATTAATTTGGAGCCATGCATTGAAATCCCTGTACTTTGGTTTACTGATATGGATTGAGCTGCTTCATGGTGCTATGCAATACCAGTATCTTTCTGGTAGCGCCATTAGTTTCTGAAAGTTCTGCACATTTAAAGAAAAAACAACCGGCATGTTTTTAGTTACAAAGATATCCTTTTGAAAGTGGATTGTTACAATACTGAGTGCAGACAGTGAAAAATGTCTATGTTGCCGAAGAGTTTAAATGCAGTAAAACTGCTGAATAAGGGGTATGTCGTTCAAGTGGACTCTGCAAGGAGAAGGGGTATGTTGGCATAGCAAGATTACAGGAATGGGGAGCAGGACAATGGATCAAGTACTACGTGCTTGGCCCTAAGTTACAGGGTTCCCTGAGGCAGAGTGACTACTCACCAATTTCTTATGCATGTAGATGCCTTTTCCCTTAGATCCTTTCTATAATCTGGCTTTGCATGGGGGGAAGATGCATAATTTAATCTTAAGAGTGGTGTGAGCTGCCATTTATCTCTGTGTTGTGTCAGCTCTGCAGCCTAATGATTATTTGAATATGACCTATTACTCAGCTAATCATATCAAAAACATCCATCTGCCCTTGGATTTTGTCTAGAGCAATGGATCTCAATCAGGGATACATGTATCCCTGGAGGTATGCAGAGGTCTTCCAGAGTGTACAACAACTCATCTAAATATTTGTCTCGTTTTCCAACAGGCTACGTAAAAAGCACTAGCGAAGTCAGGACAAACTATGCAGTGGCTTGTTTTTACTTCTCTATATACTTTACACTACAATACAAGTACAATATTTGTATTCCAATCGATTTATTTTATAATTACATGGTAAAAATGAGAAAGTAAGCACTTTTTCAGTAATCGCGTGCTGTGACACTTATGTCTGATTTTTGTAAGCAAGTAGTTTTTAAGTGACGTGTAACTTGCAGTACGCAAGACAAATCAGACTCCTGAAACAGGTACAGTAGTATGGAAAGGTTGAGAACTACTAGTCCAGAGTACTTCTACCCCTTTTTCCCCCATATGTCCCAGTCTGGGCCTCCCAGTGGCTGCGGGGGGCCGTGCCTGCGAACGGTCAACGTCAGCAAAATGTCTCGCAGCCCGCAATGAGATTATCCTGATGGGCCGTATGCAGCCCGCGGGCTGCAGGTTGCCCACCGCTGGGCTAGATCGAGGAATCCTCTGTCAGGTCACTCACTGTTTGTGGCTGAATGATCTTTATAGACTGTAAGCTCCTTAAGAAAGTGACCATGTTACCCTCTCTGTTTGTTCAGTACAGTGCACTGTCAGCACTCTCCTAATAGAAAATAATGAAGAGTGGATGTTTGGGCTCCTGCTGAAACACGGCATTCCTAGGGCTGTAGTCTGATTTGATTATACCTGGGTGATGTACATCAGCTGGAAACGAATGAGCAGGGCACTTAACACTGGTTTTTGTTTAACACCTGTTCAGCTCGAGTAAAAAGGACCGATCTAGGCAAAGCTAAAACATTTGTTGGAACGTGCCCAGACATGTGTCCTGAAAAAGAACGCTATATGAGGGAGACGAGGAACCAGCTCAGTGTCTTCGAAGTGATCCCAGGATCTGACAAGGTACCAGCCTCTATGTACCAACTGCTGCTGTTGTGACTGTTTATTTGCTGTCATTGAATCGTCAGCTAAGCTGTCAACACTGTGCAATATATCTCTGGTTAATTCTGATGAAAATTTCTAGGGACCAGTGACTCTAGATCCCAGAACTTAAATATGAACTGGATTTTTTACAAAGAAATCCCATGTTTGTTTGTAGACGCACAGATAGTAACACCCTTTCCAAGGCTGCAGTATAGGTATCTAAAATTCCCCGTTAGAGGGGGAAGCTCTCTTTTAAATTGATAATCGGTTATTGTAACAATTATAGACTCATAGGTGTGACAGGTTGTCCCCTCTCCCCCGGAGTGCCACCTGATGTACTGGGGTCCCACTGAGCCCGCCCATTGCTCCAGCCTGGGCTCCCTCACCCTGTCCTGCTGAGCCAGGCCCTCAAGCCTCCTCCAGCACACACATAAGTAATGCAACACCCAGCTGCAAAAGGACACAGACACTGAGAACTGCTCTGTATGGGAAGACTCAGTTCAGGGATTGCCCAGAACTCAAACTGGACACCATCAAATTAGGCCTGAGTAAAGACTGGGCGGGGCCGGGTCACTACAAAAAGTAATTTTCCCTCTGTTGGTACTCACGCCTTCTTGTCAACTCTTGGGATTAGGCCACATCCACACTGATTGAATTGGCCTCATTAGCACTGACCCCCTTCCCCCCCCCCCCCCCCACTTGGTAAGGCAACTCCCATCTTTTCACGTGTTCCTTCAGACTTTGCTCATATGGCTTGCATTCTATACCTTTGATCTTCTTTGTCGCTCACCTCTGGATCCTTTCCAGCTTCTCTACGTCCTTTCTATACATTGCTGACCAAAATTAGACACATTTCTCCAGCTGAGGCCCAACGAGCACTGCACCTCCCGTGACTTGCATGCTGTGCCTCTGTTAATGCAACCTTAAATTGCATTTGCTTTTTTTGCAATAGCATCACACTGCTGACTCATGTGGAGGTTGTGAGCCACCACAACTCCCAGATTCTTCTCAGCAGTGCTGCTGCCAAGCCAGTTATCCCCTATTTTGTATTTGTGCATTTGGTTATAATACATCCTGATCCGTTTTTATTCCTGTAGTCCAAATACAGCCGCTTTGTCTTGTCTGTGGTGTAAGCAAGAGCTCATTCATCCCACTGAATCTGCCCAAGACACACACGTGTGAGTCTCAGGAGAGCAGGGCTTTTATACACCATTTCATTCTGGGATGAATGCTACTTTTTCCTGATGTACTTGACAAGACACCCTGCTGATTTTGGGATGAATATCTCCCTTCTCAAAACAGTTCTTGCTCACCATGTTAGCACTGCAGCCTCCTCTTCGGGCAACAAAGAGAAGTGCTGTAGCTGTGACTGAAGCCACTCTGGATATTTTAGGAGGAAAGATGGTTTGTGGTTCACGCACAGACTGGGACTCAAAAGATCACAGTTCTGTTCCTGGTTCTGCCACAGACTCCTTGTATGACCATGGACAAGTCACTTAGTTTCTCTGCGCCTCTGTTCCCCACCATTAAAACAGAGGTACAATAGCACTGCCCAACCTCACAGGGATGCAGTGAGAATTATCCATTATCATTTGCAAAGTGCTGAAATACTATAGTGGTGGGGACTATACAAAAGCCTTTATATCAGGGGTCTCAAACTCAAATGACCATGAGGGCCACATGAGGACTAGTACATTGGCCCGAGGGCCACATTACTGACACCTCCGCCCCTGCCCCCACTCCACCCCTTCCTTGAGGCCCCGTCCCTGCCTGGCCTCTTCCACTCCTTCCCTGTCCCCATTCCAACCCGTTCCCCAAAATCTCCACCCCAACTCTGCCCCCTCCCTGCCCCCAGGGGGTACAGGAGGGGTGTGGGGTGTGGTGGGGGCTCAGGGCAGGGAGTTGGGGTGCAGGAGGGGTGAGGGGTACAGCAAGGGGTCAGGGCCAATGGGAGCTGCTGGGGGTGCTGCTTGAAGTAACAGCTACACACAGCCCCTCTGCCTCCCCTTCCCCATGTTCCAGCCTCTTCCCGGAGCTGCGCAGGGCAGGCAGGCAGAGAGCATGCCCTGCTCCTGGTGCACGTCCAGCTGCCGCTCTGGTAAACACTGGAGGCGGGGGGGGGCTGCGAGGGGCTTGCGGGCCACAGAAAATCGCGGGCCGCGTGTTTGAGACCCCTGCTTTATATCAATAAATTAAATACCACCAAGTCAGTAGTTATGGCACTGCCTGCAGAAATGACAGATGGGGGACAACTGGTATAATATACAAACACTAGAAGTTTAAATACTAAGATGGGTGAACTGGAGTGCCTAGCATTAAATGGAGATATTGATTTAATAGGCATTACGAAAACTTGGTGGAATGAGGCTAATTAATGGCACATGGTAATACACCTCTACCTCGATATAACGCCCTCAGGAGCCAAAAAATCTTACCACATTAAAGGTGAAACCGCGTTCTATTGAACTTGCTTTGATCCACCGGAGTGCGCAGCCCCACCCCCCCGGAGCGCTGCTTTACCGCATTATATCCAAATTTGTGTTAGATCGGGGTAGAGGTGTACCAGTGTACAAAATATATAGGATTGACACAGTAGGTCAGGCTGGTACAGGAGTTGCACTATATAAGAACATAAGAATGGCCTGACTGGGTCAAACCAAAGGTCCATCTAGCCCAGTATCCTGTCCTCCGACAGTAGCCAGTGCCAGGTGCCCCAGAGGGAATGAACAGACAGGTAATCATCAAGTGATCCATCCCCTGTCGCTCATTCCCAGCTTCTGGCAAACAAAGGCGAGGGGCACCATTCTTGCCCATCCTGGCTAATAACCATTGATGGATCTGTCCTCCATGAATTTATATAGTTCTTTTTTGAACTCTGTTGTGGTCTTGGCCTTCACAACATCCTCTGGCAAGGAGTTCCACTGGTTGACTGTGCGTAGTATGAAGAAATACTTCCTTTTATTTGTTTTAAACCTACTGCCTATTAATTTCATTTGGTGACCCCTAATTCTTGTATTATGAGAAATAGTAAACAACACTTCCTTATCTATTTTCTCTACACCAGTCATGATTTTATAGACCTCAATCATATCTCCTCTTAGCCGTCTCTGTTCCAAGCTGAAAAGTCTCAGTCTTATTAATCTCTCTCCATGGGGAGAGAGAAATAAATAATGGTGTCCCTCAAGAACCTGTATTGGGATCTGTGGTGTTCAACATATTCAGAAATGCTCTAGAAAAGGGGGTGCACGTTGAGGTGGCAAAATTAGCAGGTAATACAAAATTACCCAAGATAGTTAAGGCCAAAGCAGACTGCACAGAATTAGAAAGGGATCTCACTAAACTGGGAGACTGGGTCCCAAACTGCTGGATGAAATTCAGTATTGATAAATGCAATGTAATGTACGTTGGGAAACATAATCCCAACTATGCATACTAAACGATGGGATCTAAATTAGCTGTTACCACTCAAGAAAGAGATCTTGGAGTCATTGTGGCTAGTTCTCTGAAAACATCCACCCAATGTTTAGTGGCAGTCAAAAAAGCTAACCAAATGTTAGGAACCATTAGGAAAGGGATAGGTAATGCAACTGAAAATATCCTAATGCTGCTATATAAATCCATGCAACACCCACACCTGGAATACTCTCTGCAGTTCTGGTTACCTGATCTCAAAAAACATACATTGGAATGGGAAAATGTGCAGAGAAGGACAACAAAAATGATTAGGGGTATGGAACAGCTTCTATGGGAAGAGAGTTTAAAAAGACTTAGACTGTTCAGCTTAGAAAAGAGATGACTGGGGGGGCATATAATAGAGGTCTCTTAAAATCATGAATGGTATGAGGAAGTGAATGGGGAAGTGTTTACTTATCCCTTCAATGAACTAGGGGTCACCCAATGAAATTAATAGGCAGCAGGTTTAAAACAAACAAAAGGGGAAGTATTACTTCTCACAATGTACAGTCAACCTGTGGAACTCATTGCCAGAGGATGCTGTGAAGGACAAAAGTACAGCTGGGTTCAAAAAAGAATTAGATACATTCATGGAGATTAGGTCCATCAATGGCTATTAGCCAAGATGGTCAGGGACACAGCCCCGTGCTCTGTGTATCCCTAAACCTCTGACTGACACAAGCTGGGACTGGATGTTGGGATGGATCACTCTAAATTGCCCTGTTCTGATCATTTCTTCTGGGGCACCTGGCAGTGGTCACTATCTGAGACAGGATACTGGGCTAGATGGACCATTGTTCTGACCCAATGTGTCCATACTTAAGTAAAAGATACTGTTCTCCACAGCAAGGGTTGATAGTGGTTTGGCCACTAGTGTGGACAATATCAAACTCTTTTTCAATAGCCTACTCTGTTCTGAAAGTAGATATTTGGCAATGGTTATGTTAACACAGTCAACTTAATACTCAGGATTTTAATATACACTCTGTGTTTCTTTGATTGCTTTCTTCCTGCTCTCTCAGGTAAACCATGCAGCTGCAATAAAGGAATACAGCAGGTCTTCGGCAGACCAGGAGGAGCCTTTGCCCCATGAACTGAGACCTTCAGAGGTGTTGTGCATGACCATGGACTATTTAGTTACCCAAATCATGGACCAAGGGGAAGGGAATTACCGAGAGTGGTATGACTTTGTATGGAATAGGACACGTGGAATAAGAAAGGTAACCCTTGGCACTTGGACCCGCTTGACAGCTAGAATCCAAAATACACTTGTGGCAGTTGAAAAATTAAACAAAAAGTAGAAAAGAGACTCATCTTTTCAAAATCAAAGAGTTTTGTCTAGAATGCTTGTGTGAACAATATAAAATATGAATTCCAGCTGGAATTCAAAATGACTTATTTATTTGGCTAGGTTTGTAACTATTGCTAAATTTACAAATGTTTTGTTTTTCTTTTTGGCCAGGATATAACCCAGCAACATCTCTGTGACCCTCTAACAGTATCCTTGATTGAGAAGTGCACTCGTTTTCATATTCATTGTGCCCACCACTTGTGTGAGGAGCCCATGTCCTCTTTTGATGCCAAGATCAACAATGAGAACATGACTAAATGCTTGCAGAGCCTGAAGGAGATGTACCAGGACCTGGCTAATAAGGGTGTTTACTGCAAGAGTGAAGCAGAGTTCAGAGGCTACAATGTGTTGCTGAATCTCAACAAGGGGGATATTCTCAGGTGAATTGTCAGCTTGTCACACTTGCCTCATCTTCTGCCTCCGGAACATTTCTATAATACAGAATTCCTATGTAGAAGATCTTAGGTGAAGGCTTTACTGTTACATTTTCAAAAATACAAATTGTCATCATGGAGATGTTACATTATTATATAGTCAGTTTTTGCATTTCATTTCTTGTAACTTAACTTTTGAGAGAGCGGAGAAGAAAGAAGCTGTTTATGCGCTAATCTTTTTAGCATTTGAATCATTCCCATTAGGTTTTTGGTTTTCGTCTCACTGAGGCAAATGTAGTGGGTGAGGGTCACTTTCAGGGTTGTGCACTCGCACAAGAGTCAGTCCAGTGCCGCGCCCATCCGGCGACTTGTGTTCAGGTGCCTCTCCCCCCTGCTGCCGCGCTTCTCCTGCCCTCAGCCTTGGAGCCTCTGGCCAGCTGCTTGTTGTGCAGGGGGACAAGGGGGGGCGCCGATGTCAGGGTCTCTCCTCCCCAACCCTCCCGCCCGTGTACCCCATCTCTGCAGAAGGGTTGGGGGGACAGCGCTCAGGAGTTAGAGGGAGCTGCTGGTGGCTGCTGCAGTCTGAACGAATACACACACGCTTGCTCGTTCTCTGCCTCTTTCACACTCACTTCCCAACACATACTTGCATTGTTGTTGTTACTTCTTGGTACGTCCTGCAATGCACGTATATTCTCTGTAATTTTACTCTTTCAAAGTGTGTTATTTTAGTTTTTTGACTGGTCTGTGCATTTCATAATTTTATTTCTTTCTTATGCTTAAATTTAATTCTTTGAGTAGTGAGATCTAAAATGCCTAACTTGTCCTGGCTGGAGTAATTATCCTATGGTAACTTTAAAAAAAAGTATATTATATCTAGGTTTTTGGTTTCTACTGGTGGCGCACATCCACACATTACCTCGATATTGCGGCACATAAAATTTATTCCGCACATGGATAGAAAAAATTAGAGGGAACGTTGGTCACATTCATACCTTTCCTGGGATCAGTTGGACTGGAAGTAGTTTTCTGTATGTCTGGGTTAGCAGGTCAACATCACATTGATTGATATTGTGATGGCTGTATCATTGCCAATGAAAACTATAGATTTTTACATGTAAGCTTAGTATTTGCCGAATATCACAGAATGGAACAAAAATTACAGAGAAACCCTAAAACTGCTGTCTCTCTGCAAGGTTTTTAATCTGCGTTTTTGCTGTGTTAAGGCACTGGTTGTGGGTAAGGTGTGGAGACTGTGTGTGTTCTAATGCAAGCCTCGTGCATCGTGACCACCCCAGTGCAGGGTGGATGGGGGAAATTTGCAGTGATGTCATAAAAGGGGCAGGGCTTCCTTACTTTGCAGATGCTCAGTGAAGATGCTCAGAACTTTTATTTTTCAGTTGCCTAAAACATATTCATTTTCATCCCAACCCTCTCAAACCTTCACTTTCTTTCATTAAGGACTATTTATGGGACAAATTTCAAACTTCAGCCATTTTTCCTGCAGTATGTCATAAAGTGTCAGCTTATTTTAGTAAAAAGAAAAACTCGTTTTTTTACCAATCCCAAACTGAGTGAATGTAATTTACTAAAGTCGTCTTCCTCACCCAAAAAATACCTAACCGTTGAATATAAACATTTGAATAAATGTCTTTTTGAATATCGAATTACTGAAATAAACAGCCCTATTTTTTTTCCCCCACCCATGTGCAAGTAACTCAAAACTCACCTTTTGGGCTGAGAAAAGCACAAAACTTTAGTCATGGGATTCTTTTTTCAGGAAGTGTCCAAATACATACATTTTATAATGAATGAGCTTCCCCAGCCATAACAACAATATCATTTTGTTAATGCTAATTGAACTATTACATAAGAGCATAAATGATGAAAGGATACTGCTATTAATTTAATTTACATGCATTAGAGTTATGCTATCAAGGAATCAAGACTATCTTTAATTGTGTGAGTGTTTTAAAAATGGCCATTTTTAAAAATACATTCACAGAGATCGCTGTTGAGCTAAGGTCATTAAAGTTTTGATGAAAAAACTCCCATCTTTCTTGTCTCAACAGAGAAGTGCAGCAGTTTCAACCTGCTGTCCGAAACTCAGCTGAGGTCAGATTTGCAGTTCAAGCCTTTGCTGCATTAAACAGCAATAATTTTGTAAGGTTTTTCAAGTTGGTGCGAGCAGCTTCCTATCTGAATGCCTGTCTCTTACACTGTTACTTCAACCAGGTAAGAAAAAGGAGTTTGTGTGTTCTGTACCAGTATCTAATAATACAGTGTGGGCCGGGGATGATTGAAAGAGCACCAAGCCCAATGCATATCTATTAAACCTTAATAGTTCTGCCTGCTGTATTCTTTAAGAAAAACCTCAGATTTAGAAAGGAAATAAACAAAATGCCTTTCCACCACAATGCAAAATAGAAAAAGCATTAAAATACAGGATTTGCTTTCAGGATGAGTGCATAACCATTTTAAAATTTGATATTCTTACATCCCACAAAATATGCAAAATATGGAACATATTTTCAGGGTGTTCTTTTTTTTATTTTGGGGTCTCATTTATTCTTCTTATTTGTACTGTCATAGTGCCTAGAAGTCCAGGTCATGGACCAGGCCCCATTGTGCTAGGCGCAATACAAGCAGAGAACAAAGAGACAGCCCTTGACTTGTTTTGGGAAATGTCAGTGCTCCAGTGTTGGAAACCCTGAGGCACTTGTGCTAGTGCATGAGAAACAAAAGAAAACACTTGTAAGGGGCCAGGCGTGGTTCACCGTCCACAATGAGTAAAAGCTAAAAAGCAAACAATGCAAAAAGTGAAAAAAACATTTAAATATAAACAATTCTTTCCACTTGAATGATTGAAGGTGATTGTAATGTATAATTTTTCAAAACTGATTTTCCTATTGACAGTGCCCTCCTAATTTTCTAGGTGTGAAGAGCAGCTCTGTCTAATACATATTTTATGAGGTCTTCCAGAAGTTTAACAGCTATTTGGCTTTTTTTTTTTTTTTTCCAGATACGCAGAGATGCTCTCAAGTCTCTCAATATTGCCTACACTGTGAACACTCAGAGATCCACTATCTTTCCTCTGGATAACTTGGTTCGCATGCTACTGTTTAGAGACTGCGAAGAAGCCACTGATTTTATAAGTTATTATGGGCTGAGTGTGTCCGATGGGTAAGCGCAAGGAGAGTTTGTATTTTTGTTAATGCCCAAAAACTTGGTTCAGGGTCCTCTTGTGCTCGCTGCTGTACAAACACATCTTTGATCCAAGATGAGAGCTGCAGCTTGGCAACAGGAAAGAGACACGAGCTAAATCAAGACTGGATTTTTTTTAAAGATCTGTTCTATTTCAAAAGGAATTATTTTGGGGGAAGTTTTGTAGCCTTTGTTATACAAGAGATCAGACAAGCTGATCACAGTGTAGTCCCTTCTGCCCATGAAATCTATCGCTTCCAGTGATGCTAGAGCTAACAAGGCAGACTACTTTGTCACATTACTACCAGTGATGGTTAGTAAAATATGCAGAAGATTGTCTCTCAACCTCAGCTGCATGAATTGAAGGTAGGGTTACCATACGTCCGGATTTTCCCGGACATGTCCGGCTTTTTGGTCCTCAAATCCCCGTCCGGGAGGAATTTCCAAAAAGCCGAACATGTCTGGGAAAATAGGGAGGCATGGTAAGGGGACGCCGCCTCCTCCCCGGGGTTCAACTTTCCCGGCTCCCGCCACTCTCCCCAGCGCAGCAGCCGCCGGAGCCCGGGAGGAGGCGGCTGCGAGCTGGGATGCCGCCGGGCAGCGCCGCTCGGCCAGGGCTGGGGCCGGGGCCAGGGGTGCTCATCTGCCGGCCAGGACTGGGCCGGGGGTGCTTGGCCGGCGGCCAGAACCAGGGCCCGAGCCGAGCCAGAGTGACCAGGGCCGGGGGTGCTTGGCCGGCGGCCGGAACCGGGGCCCAAGTCGAGACGGAGCGACCGGGGCTGGGGGTACTCGACCGGCGCCCCAGGGCCTGAGCCGGGCCGGAGCCGCCGGGGCCAGAGCCTCTTGGCCGGCCGCCGGAGGGGGCCGAACTGGGCCACGTCTCCTCGCACCCCCCCCCCAGCCCTAGCCCCAGCCCCAGCTTACCTGCTGCCTGCCTGTTTCAGGCTTCCCGCGAACATTTGATTCGCGGGAAGCAGGAGAGGGGGAGGAGCAGGGGGGCGGAGTGTTCAGGGAGGGGGCGGAGTTGGGGCGTGGACTTTGGGGAAGGGGCGGTGTTGGGGCGGGACCGGGGCCCCTTAGAGTGTCCTCTTTTTCAGGGGCTCCAATATGGTAACCCTATTGAAGGTGACTTGCAGCTCTAAATGAAATAACTATCCAGTCACTTGTGGCACCTTAGAGACTAACAAATTTATTTGAGCATTGCATTGCATGTTCCAGTCTATGCATCCGATGAAGTGGGCTGTAGCCCACGAAAGCTTCTGCTCAAATAAATTTGTTAGTCTCTAAGGTGCCACAAGTACTCCTGTTCTTTTTGCGGATAAGGACTAACACGGCTGCTACTCTGAAACCTATCCAGTCACTGTTACATTCTGTGCTTAATGTTCCTAATAACCAAAACACACTATTTGTGTCATTAGAAACCTTCAGAAAACAGGCTAGGATGTAAGGTGGGACTTTCCAGAGTGTTTAATGTTGGCCCTGCTGCTGCCATTGAAGTCGGGGCAGTTTTACCATTGATGTAAATGGAAAATGAGTTAAGCCAATGCTGAGCACTTTGGGAAATCCCACCCTTCAGATAGGGACATTGGGGCATTAACTACATAACCCTAGAGTGCATTCGTTTTATAAATCTATGTATCTGAAGTTCATCTTTTGTAGCACCTTGTGCTGTGAAGGCAGCATGCTCAGCCGTTGGAGGGAGCACTTTTCACTGCTGTTCAATACCTCTGGTGGCTGATCTGCTGAGAGTTGGGCCAGGTGGGAGCGAGTTCTGCCTTAAATCTGGAGGTTGTATAGCAAAAATAGAAGGATCTAAACTAGTGTTTTAATGTGGTTTAGCTTGCTTCAGTAAATTACTGAATTAAGTTTTAAACACATCTACATTGCAGGTTTGCACCAATTTAAATTTGATTTAGTTACACTAGTGCAACTTTTGTAGTATAGACAAGGCCATGAGATCTAGGGTTTTGTTTTTTAAAGTAAGCCAAGATTCTGGCAAGTAAGATGGCAATCTCAAAAAACAGAAACAAAAAAAAGGGCGGGGGAGAGAGGGGGTTCTGGGTTGCCAACCTGGTGTTACCCTGCCTCATATGAGGCCTGGTTTCACTGAGCTAGCGCTTGGATAGGGTACACGGCACTGTATATGCTTTTTTCATTTTAAAGACCTCTTTGGGCTGCGGTAGGGGAAGGGCATGCCGTATGGCATGTAGTGTAATGAAAGGCACTGTGTTAGGTACACAGCCCAGTGGAAAAGTTGCCTTTTCTTTTTTAGTCTTTTCTGAGGCTAGGACCCCTCCAATGGGAGAAGTGAATTTGCAGTCAATATCTAAGAACTGCAAAAAGTGCTTTTATATTCTGAGACTACTCCTGAGGGCATTCTGCACCAAAAAATAAAAAATTCTGTGCACAATATTTTAAAATTCTGCAAAATTCTGCAAGTTTTATTTGTCACTAAATAAATGCAGAGGCTCCAGCATGGCAGTGGGGAGCACAGGCCACTGGCTGCACAAAGGTGGGAGATCATCCTGTAGCCCCCCCCCAACCCCTGGGACACGGACTCAGCGGTGAGGCTGCACCCAACCCTGACACAGCAGAAGGCCTGGGTCTGCCCCTCAAACATCCTAGGGCCCTGCCCCTCTGCACCAGGCACACCAGGTGTGGGGCAGGCAGGCTCAGCTAGTCAGGATCCAAGTGTGGAAGGGCACAATGAGGGGGGATCCAAGTGTGGGATGAGAAGATTCTGTGTGGGACAGTCTGGGTGCAGGCAGCTCAGTGGGGGTCCTAGGTGTGGGGGGATCTGGATGCACAGAGGCTCGTTTGGGGGAGTTCAGGTGCAGGGGCAATGGGATTCTGTAGGGGCTTTCAGGTGAAGGTGCTTGGGGCTCAGCAGAGGGGTCTGGGTGCTGGTGGGTTGGGGGTCTGGGTGCAGCTAGTTGGTCAGTGTCATGGAGGTCTGGATGTGGGGGCTCATGGTGGTGCAGAGGGTGGGGCATCAGGGTGGGGGTTTGAGTGCAGGGAGCTCAGTGGGGGTGCAGGGGTGGGGGTCCAGAGGCAGGGGGTCTGGGTGCAGGGCGGCTCCAGATGCAGCGGTTGAGGTTCAGTGGGGTTGGGGTTTGGGTTTGGATGGCTTGCGGGGTTCTGGATGTACCGGGTGAGGCTTGGCAAGGGTGTCTGGATATGGGAGGTCTGGATGCATGGGGGTTGAGTGGCTGAGGGAGCAGCTTCCCGTACAGTTACCACTCCCCCGCACAGCTAAGGAGCGATGGGGGCAGGAAGCAGGAGAGGATGCTGAGCTTCCTGCAGCTGGGGCAGGTTTCTGGGGTGGGTCTGACACAGCCCCAGCCACTCCTTGCAGAGGAAGAGGAATTCCCATGCTCTCCTGCCTTCAGCCCAGCCAGGACTAGCAGCTGATCCTGGCTCAGGATAGGAGCCACCACTGGCTGGGGTGTCTTCAGCCCCGCAGTGATTTACCTCTCTGACGGCTGCTCCGGGTGCCTGAAACAATGTACTTGTGCTGCTAGGGAGTAGTATGTGACTGCTCTTTGCTTCCCTGCCAGAAAGTTATTTTTCTGCAGGGAAGCAAAGAAATCTGTGGGGGACATGAATTCTGCGCACGTGCAGTGGTACAGAATCCCCCCAGGAGTACTGAGTGTGGAAGGCTTTCATCAAAACCACTTGTTGTTTTATGTTTATCATCCACTGTCATATTTTAAGCATTTTTAGTGAAACAGAAATCTTCAGTGAAGTTAATTGTATTTTTTTTAACAATTATAAAATCAGGTGGGTGAAGAAAAGTACAATAATAAATCTGAATGTTTTACGTCATTCCCTGTGTCCTCCAGGATTTGTACAGGCTCCAGCTGTCACAACATTGATTGCTTGTTTGTTTTTTTCACTAGTTATGTGGAGCTGAATCGCTTAGCTTTCCTGGAGTCTGAAGGATTGCCCAAACCAAGAAAGTCATTGTTTGTTAAGCAGAAGCTAACTGCATCCATTGGAGAAATTGTAAATGGAGGAGCATTACCTCCAGTAACTCGCCATGTACCTGTATGTAGCTTCAATGGGCAGAACAAGTACACAGGAGGGAGCACTCCTGGGGAGCCAGCCAGCAGCATCCAGAAAGCCAGTGTGAATGTGACAGGTAAGAGCAGGTGGACGTAGCCAACCTCTGAACTGCTGCTCAGAGACCTCAGGTCTCGTCAAATTTTGTTTTGTTGGTTTTTCCCAATTTACTTGGGTTAAAACGGTGTGAATTTTTCACGGATGTTCAATGAAATAGAAACCACAACTTGCTTCAGTGGCTGCTTTCCCCATGTATTCTAGCAAACAAGCTTTGTGGCAAAAGTGTCATCAAAACAGCAAATGTATTAATGGAAATCAATTTTTGAGCTCCCCACCATGAGTGTTTGTAGTGAAACTTGATTCTAAAAAGTTTCACAGAAACCATACCTTGTTTCCAGTCAGAAACTAACCAACAAAAGTAGACCCTTGAATCCTGAACATGTGCAGCAAAACGCTTGTGAATGATTTATAAACTGAGAATTGGTTCAAGAATGTAATGAACTTGCAGACACGTTGCAAAGAGGAAATGAGGCCCAGTTTGTTAAATAAATGTTACATTTATTTGCCCAGTTCTAAAATGAGTAAATATTTTGGGTTTATGCTTTTGCTCTATCAGACAGACCAAATACAAAAATATCACATTGATTAACCATAACCACTTAAACCAGGCTGTGTGTGTAAGAGAAAGAAGTGTGCACGTGTAAGTGCCAAGCTCATTCCTTCTTAGTCCTTAAAATAGTCCTTGTATCGTAAATAAATTCTCAATACAGTGTGTAATGTGATGCAAACTGGAATGTCTACTGTTAATTATCGTGCACTGAGCCTTCAGAAGAGCTCGTTTTTATGACTTAATGCGATTTATCAAACAAGCCAACTTTTGAAGAGAGTGACTTCGGTCAGTTAAGTGATTAAGACTGCTGCTGGTTTGTTTTTCGTTAATGGCGGGATGTTTTCCTACAGAAGGAAGGATAGAAGAGAGAGGTTTGGATTCTGAAGGGACAGGGCTACAAGTCCAGCCTCCAGCTCAGTCTTTGCCTTCACTGTTACCTCGTCCTCCAGCACCATTGCCTCCTGCAGCACACTTCCCCTTTCAGCCGATAGAGCAGCCTGAGCTTCCCCCTTCAAAACCTCAGCCCGTGTACGCAGACCCGGTAAGAGACCTTGCTCCTAGAAACCACAAGCTCTGGAGAAAGGCGTATTGAATATTACTTCAGTTGCCCTTTTGTTACATAATTGTCAATACTGGAGTTAGACAATTTCTTTCCTGTTTCTGAATCTTTGTATTAAGATAATAGAGACCAGAGAAAGTCACCTGCTCCAGGTAATTGTTATCCCAAACTTTCATAAGCAAAGGGAAACGGGTACAGTTTCATTGTGGCATTTGGGGAAACTTGGTTCCAGTTATTAATGGGAGCCGAATGTCTGATGAGCCATGCAGAAAATGTCACCTACTACTCTGACCTTGTCAAAACTCTCAGGCTAAGCAAGATTGCCTATGGTCAGTGTTTAGATGGGAGACCTCGAATGAAAACTTACGATGATGCAAAAACTACTGATTGTGATTCAGCAAGTGGCACTTTTTTTTAGTGAATCAAGTATTAAACCAGTCCCCAGAATAGCAGTGTGTCATCTTCTAGATGAGACCTAAAACAGAGGTCCTTTTCGCAAGAGTAGGGGTGTTGACTGAGAGTCATGGACACATACCAATTTGGGTGATTCTGTGCTATGTGCCCTCACTTCTTCCTGCAGTTTTAATGGGATTTGGTGGCATTCTTCAATGAGTATCCTAAACTGTTATGTAAAGCTGCATGATATAGTGCTATTGCTGCTGTGTTCCACCTCAGATGTGGCTGCATTTCAGTGACGGGTAAGACAAGTCCATTGAAATGAAAGTAGCTATTTAATTAAATTAGCTTCGTTTTATTAATATTAACCATTGAAACTGTACCCCTTGGAGAAAAATTTGTCATACATAAAAATATTACATTTGAGATATTACGAAAAATCAATGATGTTTTATGCTCTTTTGCAGGTTTAATTCAGGAGTTGCTTTTCTTTTTGGGTGGGGTTAATATTTTACACTTCTGTTAGTTTGATAGTGATGGGGGAAAATGGCATAGTGGGGTTCCATATTGTTTCGACTTCCAGATTGTTTGCTCTGTTTACAAGTAAAAAGATAGGTTTTCTAACTGCCAGCCACATACAGTCACCAGTTCTAAAGATTCCTTCCCCCAAATGACACCTGTGTGCAATGCGGTATAAATATCAAACACTCATTCTCAGTATTTCCTCCTGTATGTATCTTTGTAGGACATTGCAGAAGTGTTGGAAGGCCTGGTGCATGAAGTTCTCAAAGGAGAGTGCAGAGAAATCGGCAAGACAGGAGCAGCTTACGTGACTGCAGCTATGTGGTACAGGCAATTATTATTACTATTATTGACATTTTAGGGGCCTGTCACCATCTAGGTGTCACTTTGCCTTATTAGCAATTAGCTGAAGATGGCAAACTGTCATTTATATTGGGGAGGGGGAGGTGTCCAAGTGGCAGGATATTTTCATTTTATTTTTATTTAAAGTGATAATGTCAGGATTGATAGGACCAGTATTGGTCCTCTCCCCATGCTTAAAATGACACTTTCTCTCCTGAAATGTATCTTGTGTGTATATTTAAAAATAAAGCATCTTGATAGTCCTTCCAGACTGTAGGCCGTGATAGTTCTAAGGTCCAAGTGATTAGGCCGAGTGAAAACCATATGCAGTCAGTCCACTAGTCTGGAAAGGACTATTGGGTTAATTCCATCCATCCATCCAGGGCAACAGAGGCATCACAGTGATCAGAATTCTCGGTTGCCAAACAACTTTCCTACATAATCCAGGCGACTGTGTTTCAGCTCCAGTCTGCTCTTTCTATTGCCACAGAAGTAGCTCAGTGTGCTGGTTCTGCTTTGATCTGATAGGGAATGCTGTGGGCGTTGGGGAATTCTTCAGCACTCCTTCCCTTCTTTCTCTTCTCGGCCTCCTTTCTGCTGCCGCACGGTCGCTGAGAACCGTGGGAAGTAGGGAAAGACGTTTGGAGGGGTCCAAGCTGCAACCCCAGGGCAAATCAGTAACTTAGCAGGCACTATCTCTCACCCCTGTGGCCGCAGTCTGGCTGAAGGGGAACTGTGGTGCCCACTACTCTCCCCCCAAAATATGTTGTTGGCAGGGAAGATGCCCAGCTTCCCCCACCCCCCTTACAGTTCTGTTCTGTCAGTGCTTCCCAGCGAGCAAAGGTCCCTTTGATGAGTCCTTATTTGTTGAGGAATCACAGAAGAACTACACTTTTTGGAAACCCGGGTCTTCATCAAAGTTCTGTTAATCAAACTAGGTTTTCAAAAACCATGTTTGAATGATCCCTGATGCTGCTCAGTGTCGTTATCTAGGGGAGGGCTGTCCCCTCGGTGGCTGTGCCAGAGCTCAGGTTCAGTGGCCAGACCATGTCCGTGTTAGCCACCCACTTACTGGGTCACCAGCCGGCCTGCAAACAGAGTGCTAGTCTTGCTGCACATGCACATTTCACTTTTGGGTTGGTCTGTTTAGGTCAGTCCATGTTGGAATAGTGAACTTTATTACATTTTCGTAGCTGAAGTTGCATATCTTAGGTCGACCCCCCGCCCCCCGTAGTGTAGACCTATTAGGGTCATAGCTGTATCATAGGAATCCCTTGCTCAAATGATTCCAAAATTTGGAGCACTAACCCTGCCCTGTATTTTAATGAGGCACAACATAATTCAAGACAAGCATGTGGGTTTTAGAGCACTTACAATCATTGTCTTGTAAACAGTGACTCAACCCTAATTAAAGCAGAACTTCAGCTTCTCTATAATGAGATCCCTAAGGGTGAAAGAAAGAGATTTTCTTACCATAAATGGTCATTTTATTACAGAAAATCCACTAGTCCTTACTTCTTCCCACCCTTGTAATTGTGGGCTGGCAAGTTATAAATTGGATCTGATATGCAGTAGCCAGGAATGTATCTGACAAGCTGAGTGCCAAGAATTTTGATCAGTGAGTTGCATCAGTGGTCCTGGATGGGCAGTCAACCCATTCATCCTTTCTATTGAGTGGGTAGTCGTCTTTGCTATCAAATCAGTGTGTTTGATATGTCTGATTTAAATAGATTTAGGAAACAAAAATGGGTCTGAGCTGGAGTGTGTCGTTAAAGGAAAAGAAAAACACAAAACCACTGCCTTTCTTCATGCAGTACCTCTGATGCCACCGTAGAGGAACTCTTGACCGAAGTAATGATGGAGCTTCTCAGGCAAGTTGCAGCAGATGTAGTCAGTGCAGAAAGAGAGCGAGTCAAAGAGGAAAAACGCAGAGCAGAAGAAGAGAAGTGAGTAGTCTCGTTTCTTACAGATGTAGTAAATGGAAGATCAGCAGGTGAAAACTTGAGGGACTGGATGGTTCAATGAACTGGTAATGGGTGTACTCACTAGGGATGGAAATATTGGTTAAAAAAGTTAACCGTTAAATGATTAAAATTATTTCATTTAACCAGTTAACCGTTAACTGAGGTAGCGGGGGGATTGGGGCCAATGCGGCCAGGGCTGGGGTCCGGTGCGGCATGGCTGGGGTACCGCCCGGCGGCCCGACACAGGTTAACTTTGGTTAACAGGTAAACCTAATGCTTACTGGTTAACCTTTTACATCCCTAGAAGTCACCCTTACTTTGAGGTCGTCAGCATGAATCAAGTCCCAGGATAGTCATCAGTCAGATGGCTTCTTTCTGTTAAAAAGTTTAAATTTACCTAGGAGTGTGTGTCTTTTCTCTTCTTTATTTAACTCTTCTCTAATATATTTTAGCTGTAAATTGTAAAAAGATCTTTTAAAAAAATATTGTTTTAGTCTATCTCTTTTTAAAACTGATTGAATCAGAGCGATACTTAATAACGACACCCAAAGTGAAGAATATGGCTGCCACGGCACAGGGTGAGCTCTACCCTTGTCCCCTCACTAGTTCCTTCCTTCCAAGTGACAGAGCTAAGCAGGGAACCCTGCCCTTCACCCCAATCTTAGACTGGGTCCACAGGTCACAGTACCCTTGCTCACCAGCTGTGTTCCCTCAGCAGGTCCAGCAGTGTTTGGCACCTGCTGTTGACTTTGTGGTGGGAGCCTGTGACCACTATGAAAATTCACCGACAGAGAATAGCGCTTTTTTTTGTATTATTTATCCATGGGAATGAAATAAACAGAGGACGGGGTTAAAAGAACAAAAGGCCTATCTACATATTATCTTACCTAAACCTTCCTTGAAAGTTTAGGTGGTCCCACTTGTCCCAGACTCACACACACACCCGTCCCCCTCCAGCCTTAGGGCAGGACAAAGCAACACAGTCTGCACTCCTGTAGCCTCCACCTCTCAGTCTGAGCCTCAGTCAGTGTCTCCCCCTGAATTCGCAAGCAGTCTTTTATCTATTTCAAAGTCCCTTTATTTGACCTGGGACCCCGGGCATCTTGCTGAGGCAGGAGGTTGCAGATAGACTTCCAGCAGTAGATTCACTGTCTTGTCTGTTAAACACTGGCAATGGTCTTCCTTCCTGGAGATGTGTAAAACTTCATAGCATTGAGTTAGCTCTTTGTCTGCCATGTAGCAGATAGTCTGAGAGTAATTGTATCTTTCCACCCTTGGAACAAATAACAGAGCAAAGGTTTTGCCAAGTACCTAGGGATGTTCTGGCACTCCTTTTCTGGATAATGTATCTACAGTTACCTCTTAATGATTTTGTTTCATCTATTCATATAATAAGCATTCCCATAAAGAAACCAACATACAGCATTCTTAAAACATTACAGAGCAGTTTCTCCTTGTCCCATGTATCATATGTCTCCTGCCTGTAGAACACTGGGTGGATATGCAGCGGGAGTTCTCATGTGCCCCCACATACCACTGTCACCCCAAAACTTCTGAGTGTGAAACTGGGCCCTAGTCCTGCCACTTCCTCCTCCTTCTGGCTTCTAGGGGGTGAAAAGGGTGGCAGCCCCTCATCTCTCACGGTGCCAGCTGCCCGGGCAGTGGGTTAGGAGTTCTCTCCCATTAAGTATTGTAATGGTGCGGGGGGACAGGTCTCACCCCCTGCAAAGCTGGTCATGCTGCAGAACATTTGCCTCTGCTACTTTTAGAGGAAAAGCATGAAATATTGGACTAGCCCAATGTGGAGGTTAATTATTCTGTCTCAAAATTATCTGTGGTGTTGATATGGCATGTGTGTGTTACAGATCATCAAACAGGTTTTGCCAGTCCTTATTTGTGTATAATTTGTTTCCATCCTTTAGGCAGAAGCAGGAAAGAGAACGGTTGATAAAACAGTTGAGCTATTCAGTGGGTGCAGAGCTGACAGAAGAAGTAATAAAGGAAGGTGTTCAAGAGACTTCAGCTAGTGAATTAAAGTAAGTGCAACATTAGCTATGTAGAGCGCACAGTATGTTATATAACACAATGCCTGCATTGTAAACTTCTTTCCTGAGAAAGTAAGACTCTGGCAAGCAGACATCTCGCTGCTCCTTTTGTTGGACCCAATACAGGGTGAATGGAACCATTGTGAAGAACATCATTTGGTTAAATTTTCAAACAATTAATCCTGTGCCCCCACCCAACTCCCCTCAGTTCAGCCCCATCCTCAGTTCAGTCCCCAGTTCAGTCCCCCAGCCCGTATCATCACCACCCCATTAATTCACCCTCCCACCACTCACCCCGTCTGCCCAGAACCTACCATTAATTCTGCCCTCACCCTCCTCACCAGCCCTCCTGCAGCCACCATGCCATAGTCCAGCCCTCCCAGCCTCACCTCTGCTCCTTCGGATTCTTCACCCTTCCCAGGCCTGGGGGGGTTGCAGTGGGGTCCCCTCTCCCACTTTCCACACTGGCAGGGGAGCAGCCACCCAGGGCTGACAGCTACAGCCCCGGCCGCGCCCCTGGCGGCTGACAGGATTTCTAAATAAAATTAAGCCTCATTTTTAGAACTCTCAAATGTGGGGATTTTTTTCCCCAATTGATTCAGGGTTTGTCTACACTGCGATGTTGTTGACATAACTTTTGTCTTTCACGGGTACTTAAAAAAGCCCCCCCATGAAAGACAAACGTTTTGCCGACGCAAGTGGCAGTTTGAACGCAGCTTTGTCGCTCATGCCGACAAAGTTACTGCCGCTCGTGGGGCTGGAAGTATTTTGTTGGCAAAAGTGCCAACAATATACCGACAGAGAGCGTTCACACACGCTGACTTTTAGCGACAAGGCTGTGTCGACCCAGCCTTGTCGCTAAAAGCTGCGTAATGTAGACAAGCCCTCAGTTGCTTATTTGAGGTTTGGCTCTCCCCCTCTTCTTTATACCTCAGATGAAGATTCTTTTCCCTGCTGGGGTGTCTCTCCCCCCACCTCCACTTGTTAGCTTGATAGCTTTGTTTGTCTGATATATAAATGAATTCTCATTATCTTTCAAAGTACTTTGGGATGAACTACCCAGTGGAGAAACCACATTCCTTTGTTTGTCCTGTTTGACTGTAAACCCATTTTAAGAATGTGTTGCGGCTGAAAAAAATCCTGACATTTGAGAGTTTTATAGCAAGATCACGAGTGAGGTGTAATTACACTCAGGGCTAGTCTACACTGGCAACACTAAAGCGCTGCTGTGGCAGCGCTTTGACGTGCCTTGTGTGGTCGTGGGGCAGCGCTAGAGAGCTCTCCCAGTGCTCCAAAAAAACCACCTCAACCAGGGGTGTCGCTCCCAGCGCTGGGGCACTGTTTACACTGGTGCTTTACAGCGCCGCAACTTGCTGCACTCAGGGGTGTTTTTTCACACCCCTGAGCGAGAAAGTTTTAGCGCTGTTAATTGCCAGTGTAGACAAGCCCTCGGAAATCATGACTCTTGTATCAATTTAAGAGAGTTGGCATGTCTGTAGTTAGGTCCCACTTGTTCCAGGCTCAGGGTTAGGAGAGAGAGCCTGCAGTCTCTGCCTTATTCTGTCCCCTGCCCTGAGTTCACAGGCAGGCTTTACCCATTTCAGAGTTCCTTTGTCTGTCCTGGAACCCCTGAACCTGGTCAGTGCTGGCGTTAGGCATAAGCAGACTAAGCAATTGCTTTGGGCCCCAAGCAGCTCAAGGGGGCCATCTATTTGGTTTTTGTTATTATTACGGGCTGGCAAAAAATATTCCTGCTTAGGCTCCCCAATGGGCTAGCACCGGTTCTGAGTCTGGTACCATTATGCATCTCACCGGGGATTGGAGGTCAATTTCCAGAAGTGCATTCAGTGCATTGTCCATTAAGCACCAACAGTTAACTTAGTTATTGCCTCTATGTACGTGGAGAGCTCTAGCAGGAATTAACCCTTAGTGTTCTATAGAACAATTCTCACCACAGTACTCTAACAAAGAGAGACGCTTTTATGAACATGGTGTGTAGTACAGATCTCCCATGCTCTTCTTCCACAAATCAGCACTGACTGGAAAGGCAGTGGCCATGAGTAGAAGAGGATGAGTTAGAAGTGGAGGAAATATGAGGGGATGATTAGGATTCTGGATGGGTACTTGGGAATGTGTGTGTGGGAGGGTTGTGTATGTGTCCTTGAACAGGGACTACAAACCCCTTTGAAGACTAATACTTGCATTCTTTCCAGTGTAAAGGCCTTGATTTCCCCACCCCCCCCTCACAGGTGCACAGCTTCTGTTCCCCTAGATAAGAAAGACCTATGCTTTTTCTTTTCAAAGGAGAAACTTACAGAAGTCCAGTGACTTAGAAATCTAGTGGCTTCCAGAAAGTGGAATGATTTTAAATGACTCGGCTCTCTGAGCTCTGGGCAAGTGTAGTAGTCTCTTGGTCTGTCCAAGGCCGTGATCAAGTGTCTTGATGTTTTTGGTCTTTTGGCCTCGAGGTGAAAACCTTGTCTTTGTTTCTGGGACCTTGAAGTGAAAAAATTCTCTAAGTTTTATCTGTGCTAGAAATACCTACCTTTTCCACTACAGCTGTTTTTAGCATTTACTGTCATGCGTGCTGCTTAGTGAGCATTTCTGCCTTGGAATCTCATTTTGTTTCATTCTGCACCAGGTATGCTTTGGAAAGAGACCGAAAAGCCCGCATTGCCCGTTGCTCAGAGGAAGTCTGTGCTGATGTAATGCAGCTGTTTCTGGAAGAGGAGATTTTCCAGAGTGCCAAGGAGACCCTCCAGGAGCTCCAGTGTTTCTGCAAATATCTGCAGCGGTGAGTTGTCAAACCATACCACAGACACTGTTCTTGAGAAGACCATCAAGTGGTCTCTAACAGGATCAGTGGTAGCATTTGCTAATCTGAGTATACTGTTTCTCTCTGATAGTCCCTATTAAGTGGTTTCCAGACAGAGAAGAGGGAACAGTCCCTGCCTGAGGAGCTCCCAATCTAAGGAGAGACAAACAAATAAACAGAGGTTGGGGAAAGGGGAAACAACATGTTAGATTAGACTATTTAACAAGCTCTACGTCAGGGGATCTCTAACTGGGGGTCGGGACCCCTCAGGGGGTTGCGAGGTTATTACATGGGGGGTCACAAGCTGTCAGCCTCCACCCTAAACCCCGCTTTGCCTGCAGCATTTATAATGGTTATAATGGTGTTCAATATATAAAAAAGTGTTTTTAATTTATAAGGGGGGGTCGCACTGAGAGGCTTGCTATGTGAAAGGGGGTCACCAGTACAAAAGTTTGAGAGCCACTGCTCTACGTGGACTACAGCTTAAATCTATCTGGAAAGTCATGCTGGTACAGAATTTAGTAGCTCATGTTTTACACTGTTTATCCTGCCAGGAGCACATGATACCAGTGTGTTTTTGGTTTACATTGGCTAATTATTAAGCACTGATTAGTATTTAAGACTTTTTTTGGGGGGGAGGGGGTTAATAAAGCTCTAAATAGCCCAGGACCTACTTATCCAAAAGCTGTCTCTTTCCCTGTGCCATATTGCCAGATCAGTGGGGTGCTGGCTTGGAGCCTCACTCAGACAAGAGAGGGTGGGGGTGAGACGCTTTCTAGGGCCACCCCCAGAACCATAAGCCTTGTGTTGCCCCCACTGCCTCAACAAGGGAGAGTTTTGCTGGAGTTTAAACTGTGTGTCAGCTCCCTGCCACACCAATTTGTCCTATTCCCCAGAAAACTCCTTTGGACTCTGCCAGTCTTAACCTTGCCTTGTGGGTAACATTCGGTGAATCCCAGTTCCTGAACCTCCAGGAAGAGCGTTCCTCTGTAGAATCCACTCTCTATTGCTGGACACTCACAAAAATTACCAAGTCTGCTGCCTCCAAAGAGAGTACACCCACCAGCCTGTCAGTCTAGCTGAGGACCCACACTTTAATACACTGCACTGAGATGGCTTATAAAACCACACATACGTTTATTAATAAAGAACTTGGATTTTAGTGATACTAAGCAAGAGAAAAAGATGTGGTTAAAACAAAACAACAATGGGAAGTTTCTAATATCTAAAACTTGACTTTAGCAAGCTCCAATCTTTACGTAAGCAACTTTCTCAGTCGCATCAAGCTCTCAGCAACTCCAGCCCCTCAAGAAGGAGGATTAGCTGTTCACAGAATCAGGGGGCACTGATCCCTTAGTTCCATCAGTGTTGGATAACAAATGAGGAGTTCCCTTTCTTCCCTGAAAACCTTTGAAATGTATTCTTTGAAAAGTAAACCCAGACAAAGTTCCTCTCCCTTGCTGTATGTTCTTTGGGGAGCAGGCATCAAGCCCTTTCTTCATCCTCTGGTCAACTTGCTTTCTCCATTGTCTTGATCATTTTATTTACCTTAGAGTCAAATATCCTTTCATTGTCCTTTGCTTGTAATCAAGCCGTGCTGTTTTCTCATCCAGGGGTTAGCGTGATCCATGCAGACAAGTAAATCCACATTCCTTTGTCTAGGGCAGGCTTGTTTATCAGCTGCCTCCACACCTTGTTTTATGAACGTATTCCCAGCACACACACATAACTCTGTATACACAACCCATACATACATCACATCCTGATATTCATGATCAGCGTGTCACCGGTTTACAGATGATACCTTACAAGACCCTGTTTAAATATTTTGACAACAGTATGAATGCGCCATTTGCCGGTAGTCATAAAGGGACTCTTAGGGTCACGGGGGGGTGGTAGGGCCGTCTTTGTGGAGCTTTGGAATTCCCTCACCCCAGTCGGAAAAAGCCCTGGGGTATTGATCCTTCAGGGCACACTGCAAGGCCCATCTGCTTTCCTGCATGTGAGGGAGACTGTAAAGATCTCATAGACTTTAAGGCCAGAAGGGACCATCACAGTCATCTATTCTGACCTCCTGCACATTGCAGGCCACAGAACCTCGCTCACCTACTACTGTAATAGACACTTAACCTCTGGTTTAGTTACTGAAGTCTTCAAATCCATGATTTAAAGACTTCAAGTTACAGAGAATCCAGCCTTGACACACTAGTCAGGGGTCAGCAACCTTTCAGAAGCGGTGTGCCCGAGTCTTCATTTATTCACTCTGATTAAAGGTTTTGCGTGCCAGTCATACATTTTAACCTTTTTAGAAGGTCTCGTTCTATAAGTCTATAATATATAACTAAACTATTGTTGTATGTAAAGTAAATAAGGTTTCAAAATGTTTAAGAAGCTTCATTTAAAATTAAATTAAAATGCAGAGCCCCCCGGACCGGTGGCCAGGACCCAGGCAGTGTGAGTGCCGCTGAAAATCAGCTTGCGTGCCGCCTTCGGCACACGTGCCATAGGTTGCCTACCCGTGGACTAGTCTAAACCTGTGACCAGTGCCCCCTGCTTCAGAAGAAGGGGAAAACCCCTCTCTGCTAATCTGACTTGGGAGAAAATTCCTTCCTGACCCCAAATATGGGGATCAGTTAGACCCTGAGCACATGGGCAAGGCCCACCAGCCAGACACCTGGGAAAGAATTCTCTGTAGTAACTCAGAGCCCTCCACATCTAGTGTCCAGTCACCAGCCACTGGATCTGAAATACGTTCTCAATGGATTGTGTGAAAGAAGATGACTGGGAAGATTACTAGGGAAGGGTCAGTGCTCCTTGTTACGGACTGAGGGTGTAAATACAAAACATTTCTTTCTATATTGTCAGCTCAAATGTTTTGAAACTGATTGAATGTAACAGACAAGACGAAAGCCCGTGCTGTCACGCAGGTGTCATTTCTGAAGTGTAAAAATGCCACTAGTAGCTGAAAATTCACGAATTGGACAGGAACAGACCCCAGATCCCAGTGATGATTGAGCCTGATGCTATTCTGAAGAAAAAAAGCTCTCAGCTGTGCTTGTAGCTATTTCCATCACTGCGCATAGATGTTCTAGTTTACAGAATAGCCGACCTGGAATCTTAATATATAGATAGTCTAACTTCCGATAAAGCATCTTTTAGGTAGCATGTTCTATAGATTTTTAGAATTCCTTTCAAAAACTATTTAAGGTGTATTATTTTCAGCAAGAGGGAAGCTGTTTTATAATCCAGAGGGAAGCAATTAAATGGATTATACACCAAATGCTGTACAAGCACAGAGTAAACACTGAAATTAAGAAGAATATTTATCGAAAGATGCAATCGGAATAGAATTCTCACTTCTGGGACTCAGCTCCTTAATGTGTGACTGCCAGAACACTCTAGCTCTTGTGACTTTTAACTGTTGATGTTAGTGGTAGCAAGTCAGAGCAAAAACCAGGCCCCCTAATTGTCAGTGTGTGCCACCCTGTCCAGGTTTTTGGTAGTGGGTGACTTACTGCTGTCATGCTGGCATAGCCAATGTATGTTGTGGGACAACATTAGGTCTTCAAGTACACATCCTTATAGGTGCCCCATCATAGGATGTGCACACACCTGTGCACTCTTGAGTGGAGACTGGAAAGTAGTATTTGCAGGTCTGTGCCTGTGTAGAATGGCACCTCCGTGCTCTGAGTGAGGGCATATTGGGATGCACAATCTTGCCATCACTCAGTTCTTTCTCTACCACCTGCAACTTGAGATGGAGACTACTGACTGTTGTATTTGGCTTCCCGCCTTAACTTGTGCATTATTGTTTTACTTCTTTGGTTTGATCATTCTTTCTTTGAATTATTCTATTTCCATATACCTTTATTTCACTTCACTTTATTTTGTGTTGGTTGGGAAAGCTCCATCCCCTCCTTTTCATTTTCTTTGATTTTGTGTTGGCATATAGTTGCTACGCCCAAGACCCCAGGGTTTCAGGCCTGTGAGACTTACCAGAGGTCCTTTCTCCGCAGCGATGGACATTCCAGCTGCCTGTGGTGCTTGGGGGAGCATGTGTTAGCTCCCGAAGGGTCTGCTTCCCTCCTTGTACATTGGCCTCTATGTCGCAGACATAGATACTGTTGCTGCTTTGTCTGCAGCCCTAGGTAATAAGACCTCAAAAAAAAAAAAAAAAAGGGAAGCATTCCTCTCCCAGGAGGAGAGGGGCAGACTCCCGGATAAGTCCTGCTTTCAGGAGACCTCTCATTCCTCTAAGGCTCTGACGGAGTCCAGTACTGAGGTAGAGGCCCCGTTTGAATGTGCTTATCACAGGAGCAATTACTGCCGTGGCACCGTCTGCTCCCTTGCAAAATAGCGAGACCTACAGGGCTACCACTCACACCCCTTTGAAAGGGTACTGGACGCTACAGCTATCCCAGTAGTGCAACAGCGACCATCTCATCACCCAGGACCAACTCTAGTTTTGGATGAAGGATTTCTGAGCCCTCCGCTTTTTTTCTAGGTTCCCTTCTTCAGAAGATCTTATTATCTCTCATGAGCCTGAATCGCCACTTATAGGAGGATCCACCAACTCCACCTCCATGGTAGTGCCACAAAAACAGCACGTCGGGATTGACTTACACCTCCAACCTTTGGTACTGATTAGAATATTCTCCCCCCCCC